>NC_060279.1:48251219-48390123 GCF_021613505.1 Equus quagga | reverse complement strand
TTTCTTTCTTTCTTTCTTTCTTTCTTTCTTTCTTTCTTTCTTTCTTTCTTTCTTTCTTTCTTTCCTTCTTTCTTTCTTTCTTTCTTCCTTCCTTCCTTCCTTCCTTCCTTCCTTCCTTCCTTCCTTCCTTCCTCCCTTCCTTCCTTCCTTCCTTCCTTCCTTCCTTCCATCTCTCTCTCTCTCCCTCTTTCTTTCTCTCTCTTTCTAACAATGGCAGTAGACATTCATTTACTTTGGTTTGATTCAATCATAATGATTCAATATCTGCTAAAAAAAAAGTTACAAACTCTTGTGAGTCAAGAGACACAATCATTTATCACAGGCCAAGATGTAGTCGCACGTCACGTGATCAAGCAGGGCTGTAACTGACTTCGGGCATGGCTGGTCTGACTCAAGCCTGAAGCCAAGAGGAAAGCAAATGTGGTTAATTAAGACTACGGGAATGTTTAGACTGTGTGCAACCGATACCCTAGCCACCGGCTCCATGTTTTCCTGAAGATGGAATTCTGCACACAACTCGAGTATTACTGTGCTTCCTAAAATTCTTCCAGATATTGTCGGGGAGAGATCTGAGGGGAAGGACTTAGCACTTTTAGAATTATCTTGGTGGCAAGCTTAAAGAAAACTGACTGATGAGAAAGGACAGGTAGTGATTCCCAAATTATGCTTCTATTTATGCTTCAATTATAACATTGAAATCTAAAGCCCTGCTCTTGCAGGAAGAGACCAAGCCTTGTGTCCCTTCATGGCCTCCATAGAACGTGGCTTGGTGGCTCTCACATAGATAATGCCCGTAAAGGGTTCGTGAATCCAGGGACGAAACAGAGTGGGATTTTGCCATAACTTTGCTAGAAAAACAGAGATCTCTCTTGGCTCTTTGGTGAAAGATCCCAAAATAAAAACATACTTACTAAGTACAAAGAGTTTTCTTTGCTAATGACTTGGAAGGAGAGCAGAACCTATTGGGTCAACACCCCGTGAAGTTGTTTTGAGCTCTAAATAAAAGACAATTCAGTCTCCTGCTAATGGTGCTTTTAGCTTCAGAAACCAACGGGTTGGCACAAGACGCTAAAGCATACCTACTCCCAGCTAGACCTCATTACTGGGACCCTGCACAAGTACGAGTCCTAAAGCAAGCGAGGCTTCACCAGCAGGTTTGGGGCGCCCCTGCTCCACAAACTCCTCCACCGACTCTCCCAGGAAATGAGGGTTCTCGTTCCTGTGAGTGGGGAAATACCACCACAGCAATCCTTCCTTAGAGACTCACAAAGCACATTATCGTATTAAAGGATCTGCAGCAAAAAACGTACTCAATTGTGTTTAACGGACTGATTCGCAAACATGTTTGGCCATAGAACTTTAAAACATATATTTATATGTAAATGTATATATATATTAGTATAGCTTTCTATCTTATCTATGGCTACCTCTACGGAGAGATGGCTATCTATCCTAAAGAAACGGTTTCTAGTGAAACGCTTGTACTGAAATGCTGGCCTTGGTTGGATTGTGTTGAAGTCTAGGTCACAGGTGAGTGAGACCTTGCTCTCCAGGTAGCTACATGCAGGATTTGATGTCTGTGAGAGGCTTTGGCTGGGGAGAGGATCACGTGCTACGGTAGGAAGAAGAAACTTGGAGTCCAGGAATCAATGCAAGTGGGGAACACAATGAAAGTGGAGAAAAATGGCAAAGTATCTGATTTGTGAATACTGTCAGCTCCACCCACCCCCTCCACCAATACTTACGTGCTCCTAAGGTTGATTTTTAGCCCTGAGGTAGATGGTTAAAACCAAAAGCTGTCTTCCTGAGCAACTTGGTGAGGTCCAGTCATTAACTGGGTTGATTCACAGACCAGGTGACAGAACACGCAGCTGAGGGCAGGAAGCTCAGGGGAGCAGTGTCCTCATAGGGCAGCTGTGACCAAGAGTTGACCATGGGGCCAGAATGGAAGGCCCTGCATAGACTCATTCCAAAACACAAGGTCATCACCACCTGCTCTTTTTTGTTTGTTTGGTTGGTTGGTTTGGTTTGGTTTTTTTGAGGGAAATGAGCCCTGAGCTAACATCTGCCAATCCTCCTCTTTTTGCTGAGGAAGACTGGCCCTGTGCTAACATCCATGCCCATCTTCCTCTACTTTATACGTGGGACGCCTACCACAGCATGGCATGCCAAGCGGTGCCATGTGCACACCTGGGATCCGAATGGGCAAACCCCGGGCCACTAAAATGGAATGTGCGAACTTAACCACTGTGCCACTGGGCCAGCCCCCCACCTGCTCTTAATTCTATTACAATTGCCCACGAGTAGCCATCTTCTCTCATTTTTGAAATGAGAGCTGTGTTGTGGGTGTCATGGTCATTGCTGCTGTTGTGTTGATGGCAGAGGGAAGAATATGCCTTAAGAGATGCCTAGAAAAAAACAAAACGGAAAACGACATGCAAAAGTAAAGACAAAAATGTCCTGGTGTGATGCCGTGGGAGGGACCTCTATTCTTGCAAGAAATATTTAACCTGAATATAATTGTGAGAAAATGGTCCATCAAATCCAGAAGGTCATTCTGCAGGATCCTGTCCAGGATTCTTTAAAGGACACAGTGTGATGAAGAAGAGGGAAGTAATGAGACTTGTCTGGACCAGGGGAGACAAGAACACCTAAGAGCCAATGAAATGCAAGGAAATTGATTGAATCCTGGATTTAAAAATTTTTTAAAAATCAAAAGGACATTTTTTGAAAATTTAGAAAACTTGAGTATGGACTGTATGTTGGATAAATGTTATTGAATTAATAATTTTCTAGATATAATAGTATTCTGGTTGAGGAAGAGAATGGTCTTATTCTTGGGTGGTACTGATAAAGTGTTTAATGGGGCAATGTGTCATGTCCTTGAACTATTTTTGGATGGAGTGTGTGTGTGTGTGTGCGTGTGTGTGTGGGGGGGGAGAGAGAGAGAGAAAAAGAGAAAGAGAGCGGTGTAGTGAGTATAGCAAGATGGTAACAATTGGTAAATCTAGATGAAGACATATTGCCATTCATTGTAGTGTGTTTCCAACTTTCCCGTGAGTTTAAAAACTTTCGAATTAAAAAAACTTTTTTTAAAGGAATAGGTCACAAAAAATAACAAAAATAAAAGGAGAAATATTCCTTACACAAGACAGTATTGCTTTCTTTCGCCCAGATTTTCTGGTACAATTATCACCCCTTCTTTACGTTGTAGTTCATGTAGCTATTTTACATCCTTTTTAAGAAATAAAGAAAGGGTCTCAGTATGATTCCCTCTGCTCTCCCTTTTAATAAATGTTTCTCTTCTTTCAAATAGCTCAACGAATCAGGAAAGTCTTCCTTGCCCTTCTGAAGAGGACAACCATCACCAGACTGAGAGTTTTTCTGGAACCAAGAGGTTCACCTTGCACGTTATTAAGAGTGAAGAGATGCTCCTGAGCATGGGCCAGACATGGAATTCAAATTCAACATTTCAAAACCAGATTAAGTTAGCCAAGGTGACATGTGGATGTCTCAAAGAATTGAGGTTGAAAGAGTTCATCACTGACTTCCATGAGAAAACCCCATCCCCATTTTAACACTGTTGAAATGTTCCCAGAATGCCCCCTTGGAAGCTTACATCAGAAGGTGTGACCTTTGTGCCACAGTTGAGAAGGCCTTGGGCAGATTTTCCAGAGGAATAAGACCAGGTGGAGTTAGACTCAAGGTCACCAAAGGAAAGGTCGAAGGAAACAGAGACATTGACCTAAAGGAGATAGGCTTTGTGGAACAGGTGAGCACTCTTTCCAAGTATCTACAATTTAAAATACAGAATATGAATTAGATGAATTCTCTGTGCCCTAATACTTAGATTCCAAAGACAGGTCAATTTGGACTCAAGAACAAGGATGAGTGTTTTTAAAAGAAGTGGCCAAAGATGGAATGGTGTGATGCCTCTGTCAGTAGTAAGTGTCCTGTCAAAGGAAGTATGAAAATGGAGGCTGCACAACCATTGGGTGGGGCACTATTTTAGAAATAATTGAAGTCTTAGGAAAAGGAATAACTGGAAAATCTCTAGGATCCCCTCCTTCCTGGTCACATTTCCCTCTTTTTTAATCTCCCCATGACAGAGCAGTCTCCTTGAAATAGGACCAATGGCAACAACGCTGGTCCCTGAGGAGCCTGCTTTCTGCATGGGCTGTGTCCTTGGCTATTTGGAATAGCCAGGAGCACACCCACTGAAGCCTGTCACTTGGCACAGCAGGGTGGGAACAGGAGGCTAAGGCGCCTCTTGGGGAGCCTTCTAACCCTCGGCGTTGGTCTTTGTGTGTCACCCTGATCACCAGGTACCCTAGACAGCCTGCTGGAAACAATTCAGAGGCTCTCAAGCTCCCAGCGGGAAAACCTTGGAGCCCTGTTGTTGGAAATAGCTCCCAACTGCATCTCAGGCAGGTATTTTTAGGTTCTGTCTTGAAGACACAGAAACTTTCATACATTTCAGCTTCTTTGTCTGGAGTCACTGCAACCCCAGACGTGTCATTGAAAGGGGGTATAATTGTGGTCTCCTCCACCCACCAATCTGAGTGAGTCTAAAAGAGCTTCCTGCTGTGCAGCAGAGAGCATGGAGAGCCTTTGCTGGCAAGGCAAAGTCAAAATGGATTTTTTAAAATAATAATATGTTGATCAAGAAGAGGAAAAAAAAATCTATTGAGGAGAAGGGGCTCTGCATTTGGGCTGATGTGGAGAGGCAGGTTACTTATTATTTTGAAACCTGGTCGGTCTTAGTTCTCTTTTGCAAGCTGCAGAATTCAAGCTTAGAGGAGCTAAATTCTCACAATTGAAGTTAGGAAATAAAGATGCTTCAAATCATCTGAGCTAGATCAGTTGCTGTTATTAATATAGGGCTCTCTGAGGAATAATTATAATTGTCAATCACCGGGCATAGCCTGACATTAAAGGAGAAATAGGAGAGAAACCAAAATGATGCAGGGCAGATACGTGGAATTGGCAAGAGGCATTGTGACAGTGTGTAGGAGCTGGGAGCAGGGACGTTTGAGTCCCCAAGGGGCTTGGGTCACTATCTCATCATGGGGCAGGTCAACAAAGGTGACCCAGGAGCTATGTTTTCTTGGAGTTCAGAGAGAACTGTCTCGAGGTCTGATGTTCTAACCGTGGGGCAAGTGGTCCCAAATGTCTGAGAGGGCATTCGGTGCCTAGCTCACATGACCATGAAAAGCAACATTAATCAAATCACCCACAATAATGTTGCAGTCACCCCTGCCTTCGTTGGTCTTGATATCAGGCAGCAAAGAGAAGCTGACTGCGGTGAAGGGTGTATGTGGAATTGATTCAAATAGATTGGGCTTTTTTCATAAGAGTAAAATAGTAGAGCATTTGCCCACAAGGTCCAGCAAGGAGTTCACCAATTGTCAACTTTCTAAGCTGAAGTTGATCGAAAGCAAACAACCTACTTCAGGAACAGGATTTAAGGAGGCTCAGAGAACAGGCAGAGTGTGCCGGTGGTTTCCCGCAGCCATCAGAAGCCAAAGTCCAGTTTATGCGGACTGGAGACAGGACTGCTGTCTAACTTGCAGGGCCCAGTGCAAAATGGAAAGGTACGACCCCATGTTCAAAATGATTAAGAGTTTCAAGACAGCAATAGTAGGAGATTGAAGCGCGCTCAGGGCCCTTCTGAGAGCAGGGCCTGTGCAACTCCACAGCTCAGCCGCCGGTGCAGCCTGCTCTGATTAGAGAGCAAACCTTTCCTGATGGTCTGAGATCAGGAGCATTAGGAGATGTGGGGCCTCATTCAAACCCCAAAGAGACTCTTCAGATGCGACTGGTAAGGAAAAGTCAAAATGGACTCTGAGACAATAATATATTGATCAAGAAGAGAAAAAAAATCTGTTGAGGAAGGTGGCTCTGAATTTGGGCGTATGATCCCATTGGTCATGCTTCTAAAAGGTTATGTTGCCTTCTGAGGCTCAACATTTAATACACGGCATTTAATCGACAAATCCCCCGATCCTGGTCAAGCTTCATTTCTCATACACACGGAAGAAACCTCATGCTTGCCGACAGGTACCAACTGCTAGGTAGTATGTCCTAAGTTCTGTGCTGAGAGCTTTGATTTGATCTTCACAACCACCCTATAAAGAAGGACGCATTATTCTCCCTGTTTTAAAGGGTGAGGGAGCTGAGGCTTCATGGGGTTAAATATTGGCTCAAAGATTACAGCTACTGACTGAGCAGAGCCTGAATTCTGAGTTCTGACCTGGATTCTTCACCACCAGGCCACACCCTGTTCTTTGGACAGCGCTGTCTCCCTTACTCTTCATGACAACTATGTGGAGTCCTCTGTCCCACTTGACAATCAGGAGGAGAGAGCCACTCTGAAAGCCACTTGGAAACTTAGTGGGCTCTGCAATTGAACAGGGGGAAAAGGAAAGAGCATGGCCTCCGAGGACTCTTGAGCACCCGAACAACCACACTGTCTGAGGACCCAGAGCTGGCAGGGACCTTGGGACGTCACATGACCCACACCCTCTGGCAGGGCAGGAGCGGAGCCAAGCAGACAGACCAAGAGAAACAAATTGCAAAGCCTAAGGCAAGAGACCACCGCACAAATACCTGTAAAATCTTTTAGATTCAAACTGGGTTTTGCAACAGCCTGAATTAAAAAAAAAAGAAAGAGAGAAAACAAAAAACAAACCCTGGCCCAGCAGGTTGTAAAAGTTCAGAGCTGAGCAGAGAAGTGGTTTCATGCTAACCGTTCATAAAAAGCAGACAGGCGTAGAGGAGAAGCTAATTAAGACATAACTTAATTGTTGAGAAAGCTACGCTTCTTATTGGGAAGGAAAGTATATTGGGCTGGGAGCGAAAGTCGGACAGAGCAGGGGCACGTGGCTGCTCATTTTTACATCTTTTTGTTTTCTACATTGGTTGGAAAGATCAGGGAATGAGGGATACACGGAAAAGGATTTCAAATCTCCCCACACCCAGGGTTCATAAGCAGCTCTCTCCGGTGAAAGGGACTACTTTGGGTTTTTTCATCTTTTTTGAAGTACAATTGACAAATAAAATTGTGCGATATTTTAAGTGTATGTGATGATTTGATGTATATGTACTTTGTGAAAGGACTCCCTCATTGAGTTAATTAACACACTTATCACCCCACTTAGCTACCTTTGTTTTGGCTGGTGAGAACATTTAAGTTCTACTCTTAGCAAATTTCAATCACACAATAGTGTTAAGAGCTATAGTCATCAGGCTATGTATTAGATCCTCAGCCTTTATTTGTCCTATAACTGAAAGTCTGTGCCCTTTTAGCAACCTCTCCCTATTTCTCCTGCCCCCCAGCCCCTGGCAATCACTTTTCTCCTCTCTGTTTCTATGAGTTCAAGTTTTCTTTTTTTTCATTTAGATTTGAAAGGAACTGTTTTATCAATAATCAATAAGGACCAAGCAGAGGCCAACTTACTACTAACACGAGAGCTGGAGGCAGTCTGGCAGAGGCAAGTCAGAAACAAGAAGCATGCTGGCCTGTGAGCCCAGGGTCTCAGCACCTGCCAGGGTGTGAAATCTTTCCCACCGTCTTACTGGAACTTATCCCTGCTTTGGATATTTCTAGCAAAGAGCTTCTCAATGGAAGGCATTATTGTTTTATTCATCTTTGTATCCTTTTAAGCTTTGCCTGGCACATAGAAGGCTCTGTAAGTTGAACTGGCAATAGCTAGGCTAGTGGGAGAGGTGCTTACTTGGGATCCAATTATTTCTTTTTCTTTACATCTTGCTCTCTATGTATTTTCCTTCTACTTATGGGCAGAAAAGAGCTGAGATTTTTAGTAACTGATACTGTCACTTTAATAACACACTATACATATAGAAAATAAAAAGAAAGAAACATCTGCTGCATTGTGCTCTCTTCCACATCTCCCAACTCTCTGTGCCTGGAGAAAAAACCATAGTCATGAACTAACCAGCAATCCTGTTTTCCTGATAACAGCTTCGGAAATATTAAAAATGGCTCTTTGAAGGCAATAACCATTATTTGACATGTGTGCTTTAAACATCCCCAAAAAGGAAATATAGTAAATAAGAGCAATTTCATGGCTGGCCTCATGGCCCACTGGTTAAGTCTGGCATGCTCTGCTTTGGCAGCCCAGGTTGGTTACCGGGCGCGAACCTACACTGCTTGTCAGTAACCATGTTGTGGTGGCGACTGGCATACAAAATAGAGGAAGATTGGCACAGATGTTAGCTCAGGGCGAATCTTCCTCAGCAAAAATAAATAAATAAATAACAGCAAATGCCACCACCATCTTTAATTTCAGCTCCCAAGATACTTAAAAGATGTTGAATAAAAATTATGCCCTAACATTTAGTGTCAGAGGCCCTGCCCTATAATTGTGCTTATTCCTGCTCATCTCAATAAAGCTACTGGCTTCAGTCAAACCACACATTTTTATTAATCACCTATTGTTTGAGACGATAGTTCTCTTTTCCCATATTGGTGGGTCTCTGGGTCAAAGGTGAGTTTCTCCACACTCAAGCTCAGCAATTCCAAATAGATTCTGTCCTTTAGGCTGGTGCTGACTTGCCAAACACTTTCAGTGATGAAAATAGCCAGGGAGAATCAGAAGTACAGGCGCCTGGTTTCACCCCGTCACGCACCACTTACCCAGCAAGTGACTGTTGGGTCCTGTCAATCCTTATTTTTCCATTCAAGTTGGAGAGGATCAGGACGAAGGAAAAAGAAGATGGGGAGCTTGAAGAGAGGGCAGCCCAGCCTACGTGACTAAATGTCAGGTTGTACAAGAGAGTTATAATTAAAGTTCAAGATGACAGATAACTATAAAATCAGAGTGGTTCATTTCCACATGGAAGGAAAACATAATGTTGTCATCCAACCCAAGCTTTCTTATAAATTGAAATTACAGTTTTATTTGGAGCTATTTTTAAAGGTCCATTAATTAAAAATTGGAAGCCATGCCAATGCAAGAAATACCATAAAAGGTGTTAGGTTTAATGATCACCAAGGACCATACTTAAAAGGTGATATTATCTAAATATCCCAAATGCTCTCAATTCATGTTTGTTTTTTTATTGAAAATAAACAAATTCAGGACCAAAAAAAATAGAAGATATGTGCAAAATGTAATGATAATGGTTGACTTCTAAACAGCCAAGGAAATTATAGTCATCATGTGTGTGAAAAGAACAAACACCTCTTAATTGCATTTCATTATAACGTACCTTTCTCTGCTCAGTTGTATATATTAATTATAAAAATCGTGTTGCAGAAAGGAGAGGTTCTACAATAGTTTTTTTTCCCCATCCTCCCTTAATTCTGTCTGAAGCAGGATGGAAGAACAATATTACCTGTCATCTGCAGAAAGAGCTTTCAAAGACAAAATCATAAAAAGAATGAAAGGCTATTATATAAAAAAGAAAAAATGCTTTGATTTCACAGATTTTTCCACTTATTAATGTTTAAGGTTATCTGTTCTTTTAGAAAAGTACCTTCTCATATTGTTTTGTATCTGTATGTTCAGGTAACATCACTTTCTGATAACTGTATCACATGGCATATGCATTACGTAGATAATTGTTAATGGAAGGGGGGAGTGGGTGGGAAGCAGGCATTATTATGGAAAGACGCCATGCAGGACTTGAAGAATTTTCTAAGACGGGGAAAATAAGAAAGTGGTGGGTTGGATTTGAGGCCAATGCTTTGATAAGGATGCCCAGCTTCTCTGTCTCTACACAGGGCAATGATGGAGGTAATGAGCTTGTGCTAGGATAAGAAAGATGCAATGTGGGCCCTACAAGGACTCTCAGACTGTTTTGAAATGGTTGGAATGAGGTAAGCCAAAGCGGCATTTGGAATTCCGCTTTATCAGAAATCTGCTGAAACAGATGAGATCCATCTGTTTGGCAGGGAAGTGTTAAACGTGGTTCTAGAGAGAGCTAGAGATCTTAACCTGGGCTTTTAGGTTTATTTGCATGATTGCAGCTTTCTGGGCAGATGTGGATAACTTTCCAGATTCTTGGCCGAATCTGTAATCCAGAAAGTCTTCAGAACTGCTGCTCCAGGGCCGTGAAATTCAGCGTGTGGTCCATGGGCCAGCAGCATCAGTGTGACCTGGGAGCTTCTTGGACAAGCAGAATCTCAGGTTCCACCCTTAGACCTGCAGAATCAGAATCAGCCCTTAAGGAAGATCCCCAAGTAATCGAGATACATTGTAAAATGTGACAGGTGCTGATTTAGATGACTCAATGATGCCCGTACACCCATCCATGGTGCTGGAGAACTCCAGCTGTTTCTCCAACCATGGCTGTGGGTCACACAGGCTTAGCTTCACTCCTGGTCTCTGCTACTGACTGACTATGTGATCTTAGCCCTTAAGGAGGTGGCAACAATACCTTCCTCATTTGAGCGCTGGGAAAATAAAATGAGATAATGTGTGTAAAGCAGTTAAGAGAATATGCAGCACATAGAAAGAACTTAATATCAATTATTATTTCCTGGATTTTGTAGGATTCTGGAAATTATCCATGACATAAAAAATGTTATCATCTATAAGTCTAGAGCAATAATTCTCCATCAAGGGCAATTTTGCCCCAAGGGGACATTTTGTGTCAAGACTATGGAGGGAGGGTGCTACTGGCATCTAGTCCGTAGAGCCCAGGGATGCTGCTAAACATCCTACAGTGCACAGGACAGCTCCTCACGAAAAGGGTTATCTGGCACAAAAATCTCAATAGTACTGAGATTGAAAAACTCTGGTCTAAAAAGAAGGGCATGAAAAACTGACTTGGTCAGGTCTTAAGCCAGTATTAGGGTTCCATGAGTACTTGAGAGGTCACTTGTCACTTCAGCTTTTAAACTGAAAAAGCAAAAGAGAATTGGCACCTTAGAACACGCCAAAATCGGAATAAAGTTCCAACAGAGATTTCACCTCTGCGAGTAAGGAGAGCAGTAACTGATCAACGTGTTGAGATTGGGTCCGTCTCACCCCGTCTTGTCACCCATATCTCAGCATCCCATTTACTGTCTTTGGAGTACTCGTCATGCTCAGTCATTATTGTTCACTTATTGTTTGCTTCATTCCACTCTGCCTTCACTGGAGATCTCGATAGGATTTCATCTGCATGTATGCCAGCCCCATGCCAGGCACAGGCTTGTGAAGTATTTGTTCAATGAATACGTCTATGCCAGGCCTGCCTTGTCGACACCAGGCAGCTTAATACACTAGTTGTCCTGGTCCCTCCATCTCTTTTTAAAGACTAGAGACAAAAACAGAATGAAACCTTGTTTTAGATTATTTTGGAATCTCTGAAGGACTCCCAGAAATGAGATGAGATAAAAAAGAAGAAAATATGCAGATGCACTGCCAGCTAAGAGCAGCACAGTGGCATGGCGAAGACAGCAGGCTTGAGTACTTTTATTTTTTAAGAAAGAGAGAAAAACTCTGGGAACAGGCAGAACTGGATTTAAATTAGCATCACAATTTACTATCCATGTGACTCTAAGCCTTAGTGCTCTCATCTGTAAAATGGGACTAATCGTTAGAACAACCTCAGAAGGTACTCTGAGAATGGAGGAGGTCACACAAGCATTCAATAAAATTGACTGCGGGCCTACTATGTGTGGAGCACCGTGCTCAGTGCTAGTGCCTATGAACCACCAGGCACCAGCCACAGTTAACACATGCGCTGTTGACCCTCCCACAGACAGGCTGGGTTCATGAAGTCCCCGCACAGATTCCGCCTTGTGCAGCTCATCGTCACCACTGGGCGAGGGCAATGATGACTCGAGGATCATGCCATCTGGGTGCACAGTGATGTTGGTTCAGTAAAAAGAACCCCAAAATGGCTTAAAATAGTTTGTCAGCAAATTCAAGTGTCCTTTGCCAGCTTTTTAAAATTAGATCGGAAGGATACATCAAAGTAGTTTGGGAAAATAAATTCCTGCTTTAGGAAACTGAAGAGAAGTGTTTGTGAAAGATAATTATCACAGTGTTAGCTACAATACCCAAAAAGTAGACTCAACCTAAATATCCAAGGAAATGGAGAATCACTGGGAAATTGGGAAACTCAATATGATGGAATTCTTTCTTAACATTAAAAATTTTACATAAATCTATGGAAGATATACAAAAAAAGTTTGTGTACATAACGCCTACGTGAAAACCTAGCTCTTTAGTCAAATTGTCCAAGATAACATGTAAGAAATGAATAGAATTATACTAGAGTGGTTGGGTATTTGCTCTGGTCATTTTTTATCCAAAATCTTCTTTAATGCTACTAAATCTTTCTGTTAAAAAATAATATCTGTAATAATAATTACTTTAGTGCTAGATTAATGACTAAGAATTTTTCTATTTTGGAAAAAATACACCAGGAAAGGCCCTAGAAGGGGGGAAATGAATAAAAACACATTGGAAAAATTAAATATGGCCAGTGGGTAAACTGTAATTACCTTGCGCCTAACATTTTGAAACCGAATGTTATGCAGATGGTCATTGCACACTTAGCTATAGAGAGGGAAGCAGGTACTTTATCTGGGAGGAAAAAAAGGAAAAGGTTGTGCTTCACAAGCAAGGATTCACTGGGTAAGTTTTTGTCTGTCCTCAAACTTGAGTCCTCTTCGTACAACCAGATCGCCAACCAAGGCTGCTCCTCAACAGAGCGCGTCCAAACGTGCGGATGCTCATGTGCTGGGACCAGAAAGACCTGGCTCCAAATCCATGGGTCACCTCTTCCCTGCTGTTTGACACCGGGCAACGTGCTTAACTTGTCTGAACTTCCATTTTCTCCTCTATAAAATGGAAATAGTATTCCCTATCCATGGAGCTGTTTTAAGGATTAAATTAAATTAATTCTAAGTATATGTGCAATACCTAACCCTGAGAAGTGCTCAATGGGTATCTGTTAATTCTGATACTAATATCACTATTCTCATAGATGGCTCTCATACTCTATTTCACTCCTAGCTATGAGTCAGGTCACAGGCCAGGATGTTTGGGTGTTTGGATCAAGAGCTCTTTTTTGGCTTTATCCTCCGTGCCAAAATCCAAACTCCCAGCCTCTGAGTTTCTTCTCGTTGCTAATTGCTGGCTCCTGTGCTGTGACAGCCAGGTCTTTCCTGTTTGGGAGTTGCTGAATCAATCAAAAGATGCTTTTGTCGCGCAGTGATTTGGAGGTCACTGAAGTGCCTGATGGCATGTGTGACTCTGACAGCTCCCCTGGGGACGAGGAGTGAGATTTGATGCATTTACTACAGGATGTTCCCCAACCAACCCAGGATAACCGTCTAGCAAGCTAGGCAGATGCCTACCCAGCCCTGGTTCTAGTTTCTACGGTAATGATTGTTTGAGGGCCAATATCTCAACAATCCTGTTTCGTATCCACAGCATTGCTCTCAATCCCCAACCTGCGCCGCTTTCCCTTGTCCCTCTCTTTCTGCCAGTCATTCCTGTTCAAAGCGTATCCCCGTCCCTCTAAAGGGCAGATCCAGTTCTCTGATCAGCATATCCCTGGTGAGGATTCAACATCCAGCAACAGTTTATTGAGCAACCACCTCTCTATAGAAAGCATTCAGATTCTAAGGTGGGATTCTCAGAAATAATCTGCAATTCACATCGATCACTGAGTGCCTACTGGGCGCCAATCACAGTTCTAGAGGCCGGGCAGGGTGAAGGGCGAGGAGGGAGAGAGCGTAAATTTTAGCAAGCACCCTCCAGACTTCAAGGAGCTCAGAGTTGAATTGGGAGAAATAATCATGTTTATGTCTCAGAATGATGCAAGAAAAATTAATAAGGGCTAATCAAAGTGTCATCAAAGCCTGGAGCCCTCACCAAGGAGGAGGCATTCAGATTACAGGGGCAAATGAGGACGTTAAGGGGGGTGGTAAGGACAAACACCAGGGGAGCGCAGGTCTTGAGCTGGGCAGTGCAGCAGTTTTTCCGATGGGCAAAAAATGAAGAATGGCACCCCTGGCTAAGGAACAGCTCTATCAAGGGCATGGAACCCCAAAGGTGCATTCGGTGCAGGGAATGGGAGGGAAATAGCCAAGGGTGAAAGGACATTGAATCTACAGGAGAAGGCAATGGGGAATAAAGCTCATGTGTTAGTAATATCAGTCATTATAATACCACCTGCCAGTTATTGAGTACCTATTTTCTTCTATATTCTATAGAAGATATTTTAATAGTAAAAATGAATCTCTGTTAAGATGTATTGAGCTGTGTTAGGCACTGTCCTAGGAATTTGACGTGAATTTACGTCACTGGGTAAATCAGCTCTGTCATCTGTTAGAAACTTGTTTTCCTGTTCTGCTTCTGAGCAGAGTTGTAATATACTGAAATGGCCTTCAAGCAGTGCAGGGGGTGAATGAATGAGCTTTCAACCCCAGCTGCACACTTTGCCAGCTCTGTGACCCTGGACAAGTTATTCTCCTCTCCTGAAGCTCAGTTTTCTCATCTATAAGATAAAATGCAGTTAAATTAGTGTCCTCACAAGGGGGTTGGGAAGAGTAAATGAGAGACTGCCTGAACAGTCCCGAGCACGGGGCCTGCTCATGGTAAGCACTTAATAAATGGCAATTATTGTTATTATTCCATCACCACTGGGTTATTGAAGGCCCATATAGCCATCCCGGGACACAATGGGGATTGAGAAAAAACGTTCCATTTCATTTGTTTGTTTTCTACCACCTGGCATGTTTGTCCTTTTTCCAAATCATCAGCTAAAGAGTTGTGCCTGATGACTTGAGTGGTACTTCGGCTCTAAAATGCCCATTTTTCATGGCCTCACTCAAGTAGCTCTTCTTCAGGAAGCCTTGACAAACCGCTTCGACCCCCAAAGCTCGTCCCGCCACTGACTGCCCAGCTGTCGTTCCTCTCGGGCTGTTCACTCTTATGTGAGCTGCTGCAGGAGAGCACAGCTCGTCTACGTCCTCTCAGGCCTCAGACTGTCTTGGGATGCGGGTGGGGGTGTCAGGAAGTCACCAGCATCGCGCTGGTCCATCCTGTACCCACAAACACACACCCACCCACTTGGCAACTCTCATCCTTTTCTGACCCATCTTCCTTCTGAAGTTCCAGGTCAAGACTGAACTCCTGCTCCCAAGACACTTTCCTCTTGAAAACTTTATTGTTCTGATGAAAACCTGCCGCAGCTCATCTTTCCTTGTCTCTGCATTCAATCTCTCTACAGTTTAAGATATTTGGGGCTTAGGGCTTTAAAAAAATTTTCATCAAGTATTTAAATCAATCTCTCTCCTCTTTATTGATAGAAACTCAAGCCTACTGATTAACTTTTCAATCAAAGCTGCCTACAACACGCACGCTGGTGCAGGCAACAGCGATTACAGCTTTGGCGGCAACTAAGCAGTCATCGAGCTGACTTCCTCCGTGCTCCCAGCTGCCCCTCTCGAAGCAGAGGAACCTTCAGGGTTGGCCTCAGTTCCCTTGCTCAAAGTGACAAAGCTCTTTTATGACCCTAAGTTTCCTGAATGCACCTGGGTTCCCTGAAATGTCTGGAACACACCTACTATGTGCAGGGTTTGAGCTGGAAACTGCTCATTTGAAAGGAGGAAAAAAAGGAAAATAGCAATTTCCTTCTTGTTTTTCTACTCTTGAGACATTTGAGAGAGTTGATGAGTATACCCTGTAATAGAATTGCAAGCCCTTAGGAGGGAGATGGATATAGACATGCAGATGGTCTTTGTGTGTGTTCCAGATATCACTCAGAATGCTTACCCAGAAATGCTAACAGGAAAATAGAGGAAAACAACAGTGATGATAATGATAATATTAATAGCAGCTAACATACATCCGGCACTTACAGTGGGCCCTGCTCTGTGCTGAAGCTTCCGGCTGTAATTTCAAAGCCTCAGGCAATCCTCTATGTGTGTAAGGATTGTGAGTCTCCCCCTTTGACAATGGAGAAAATGGAACCCAGAGATGTTAGGTAGCTCGTCAAAGGTCACCCAGCCAGCAAATGGCAGTCAAGCAACTGATCCAGGCTCCCTGGCCCAGGAGGCCACTCTCTTAAACACGAATTCACGGGGTCCACCTTGTCTTCTGTCTGTAATCGACTAAGAACTCATTGAGGGTGGCGGCTTCGTCTCCTGTTAGAGTTGCTACAAGTCTGGCATGTGGTAGGTGCTGAAAAATGTTCAAATCAGTGGTTCTTTTAATAAATAAGTGTCTGATTGGGGCCAGTTCTAGATCCCGGGGAGACAGCAATGAATGAGGGAGCCAAGGTCTCCATCCTCATGGGACTTCTGTTGCAGATGGGGTGCTCTGCCTTGATCCTTGGTTTGCTGTGACAAACTCGTTGTTTAAAGCAGATTCTCTGGTTTTCCAGGGAGGGGCATCGTGACCCGCAGACTACCAATGTCCAGTCTTGGAGGCCTGAAGGGTGTCTTGCTGACAGAACCCTGAGCAGTAGCCCCACTGTGACCTAATTTCTTTTATTCCAGAATTGAGAATACAAAGATAACCCAGTCCAGTTTAGGGGATGCTGGAGAGAGACATGGGGGACGCATCATCCTGGCAGTGAGACTGCAGGAAGGAGGCCAGAGATGGGCTATTTCCCTGCTGGAGAGTCTATCTCTCCTAATTTACAGTCTAACTGAGGCATGTTTTCAACCTATTTTGTTTGCCGTCAACATCAAAATGTCTCTCTTTATTGTAAACTTCTGGAAGGTGAGATTGAGAACACTTGTGGTTAAGCAAACAGTCCAAAGTGACAGTGTTTCACTGTTCCCGCAGCAGGCAGCAGACTCTACAGCCAGAATTCTATCACCTTTGGGATCTTGGGCGACTTACTGACACTTTCTGGAACTCAGCTGTTCCCGGAGGGTTTACTCCGGGCTCCTCCCCTAGGTAGCTGTGTGAGCTCTTGGGCCCCCTACAGCATTACGTTCTGTGATGTGTCAATGACAGCGCCTAAGCTAGTTTGGCCCAGTTACACATACTGTTGAGTCTGGTTGGGACATGGGTGAGGCCAGAGCAAATGGGAAAAGAGCTCCACTGGGAATGCTGGGATCCAGGAGCAAATCCTTTGGGTCTAAGGAAAGCAGCAACACACACACCCACGAAAGGCACCCAGGTGACTCTTGCCAAACCGCATCGTGTTACCCGCCTGCTGCAACGCTGGGAGCCTTTTGTCAAGAAAGGTAAGGAAGAGCTCCTGAGCTGACCGCAAGTTCTCCTTGACTCAAATTTCAATCTCACACTGATTTCCATTCTCATTATTTAATTTCCTTCTCATTGGACAGAATTAAATCCCAAATACGATTCCCAGGTCTTCTAAAGTCCAAGCACCCCAATGCTTTGTTTCCAACTTACATAAAAGTTTAAATTTCCTCTTCCCCTGCTTAAATTTCTACGAAAACAGTCATCATCTATGAAATTTTTGAAGATAATTAGCATATCAGATATCTGTAATAAGCTAATAATGTATTTCTTGGATTGTGCTTCTCTAGTTAGCTGTTATTAATCACAAATATTATTCATGTCATGTGAAATATTCCTGTTGGCGGATGTTTTTACGCTTGAAGGATTCCAGCTAAAAGTCTGCAGCTACGGATGCCCCCTCCCCCCAGGAGAGGCGAGATTGGGTCGCCGTCTTGTTGAACAGGGTTACCCTTCAGGGGAAACAGCGTTAAGGGAAGTAATTATCCATTCACACTGGGCTGGCTACAAAGAAAGTGAGAAAAGCACCTTCTCAGAACTCACATGAAAAACATAATGTAGTTAATATTAAATAAAGGGATTGGGCAACCCGGGCCCTTTTTACAGTGTGTTCTGATGTGTCCTTGATCAGGGGCTGTTTTGTTTATGATTAATGAATGACTCACCTTGGGCCGTGTTCCATTCAATGCATACCTCATTATGAATTTGAAGAGGTCATTTGTTCCTTGGATTTCAAATAAAAACCTCTTTGTACATTCAGAAGGTTAAGAGTTTGATATTGGTACAAAATTAGCACAAAGAGAACTTGCAGCATTTGCTTTGGGCTGTTTGTTGATGTTATTGTTGCTTTGCCTTTTTAATTTTCAGAATTTGGAGAGAAATTCTGAACCTAGGCTCTGATTTTAACTAGATGCTAAAATTTCGTGGCTTGACTCCAACTCACCTGTGGCAGCGGTGCTTGCCAGTGGGTGCCAGGAATCGGAAAGGCTTCAGCTTGGTGGGACCAACATGGGCAAGGGCTCACCCGGCTGCTATAGAAGGAGCTTGTGGAGGGCAGTTCAAATGGCACAAAAACAAGTCAAAAGTAGACACAATCTGAGGCCCCAGCACGCTGATAGGATCGGTTCTTTCCACATAGGCCACCGGATTCTCTTTTAATAGCTTCCTTTCCTCTTTAAAGTTGTTTGCTGTGTTCATTTTAATTGAATTTCACTCATATTTAAATGTCAGAATGAGCAGTAGTTTGCAATGTGATTTGTTAAACCCTACAAAACCCCAATTTGATGCAGAAGGTCGTAACTGGGAAAAAAATAAAACTGGAGGCCTGTTTGCTTTTGCAAGATTCTTGGTAAATGAAACACTCTGATAAGGAAATGTACGAGTATGTCTTTATCATGATACGTACACTCACACACAACACATTTATCCGAGGTAGATAATAGATGATAGATAGATAGGTAGATGATAGATACATAGATAGATGATAGATAGATAGATAGATGGATAGATAGATAGATAGATAGATAGATAGATAGATGATAGATAGATAATCAGTCATTCTGCACGTATAGATTTTGTTTCTAATACAGATCGGGGACTCTCTAAGAGAGGGATTGTGTGTTTGGAACCCATAACCCTAAGATGGGCAGTGAGCTCATTCATACCATCATTGCCAGCAGTACACACACAAACGTGTGGTTTACTCCCTATGGGCCCCACCACAGCTCAGTTAATGATCTTTCCACAGGGTATGTGTGTTCACTTGTGCATTCAAATGAGCACTTGTCACGCAGAAATAAAAGCATGAGCATGAACAGGCTGTAGCGGTTGACTAAGGACACCGCTGCATGGTAGACATACTTCACTAGTCACCTAACCAACTTTTTTTAAAGCCTAGTTATTTCTTTATGTGTGAGAGAAACTATGTCCTTTGATCACAGCCATTAAGGTGGGATTGAATAACAGCAAATCTCAGGGACCTGAGTGTTACTCCCAGCTCTGTTACTACATAGCTGTGTGACCTTGGCCAGGCCATTTCCCCATTCTGGGCTTCAGGGTCATTCCTGTAAAATGAGGGCTTTGGATGAAACAGCCTTTAAATTGTTACTTACCATCAATGTTCTATTTTTTTCTTCCAGCAATGGTATCCCTCCCGTCAATGTCCTATGATTCTGTTCTTGAAAGAAATATATGAATAGCTCACATGAGGCAGCAAGCACCTCCACTTCAAAATGTCCTCTTGGTGAAGTTCAGTCTTGCTGTTTCACAACTGAACTCAGAAAGTCAATGTTTTGTCCTTTTCTAGAACCTCTGTTTGCCTCATAGACATGCGAGCACCTATCAGAGAGGTGCTGATACATTCAGGGTTTGTTGAGACCGTCGCTGAGACATCCCGACCGAGCAGCAGACTGGCCATTTCAACAGCAAACAAACAAATACACACTTTTACAACTAGAAATAGAGGTCTCTTTTATCTTTTGACTTCAACAATGAAAATTCGATCACTGGAGATGGCTAAGGAAAACACCAAGCACAGTCTTCTTAAGATATTTTAATACAACTTGGCAATTTCCAAAACAAAGTGAACTTCCAAGAAATTTAACAAAATTTCACAGGCAAGTTTCCTCTGATTACCATAAAACATTTTTTAAAGACTCAGGATCCAAACAGCAGTGACGATAAGTTTTTAACTACATTACCAAATTAGAGAATTTGGGTTGGGCAAATATTTTTTTTTTAGATGATTACTCCACACTCTGAAAGAAAGGGTGCCACCAAATTAAGAAAACAGAGAAAGAGCCAGAAGGTGGTGTGTGAATCTGTTTTATTATGTCACACTGGTGGCCGTTATTGATATGTTTCAGCTTGAAAGCTAATTAAGCCAGCTTGGAAATACTAAAGCAATGGAGAAACAAAGATGCTCTGATTTGAAGATAAAGACTTTGTATGTCTTTTCTTCTTTAGGATCACAAGACAGCTGCTGCACCTCCAGAAGCCCCACTCAGTGACTTTTTCTTACATCTCATTGGCCAGAACTTCCTCCTGCCTGAAGAATCCCAAGTGCCACACTGGAAGGTCTCTGGGAAAAGGGACATTGAACAGGGAGTGGGTCAGCTGTCCATCTATGTCTGCCACATGTGCCAGTATCACACTGCTAATGAATGTCACTCAACTCTCAAATGATGCTTGCTGATATTTCTTGTTTTTATTAATACGAGTGAGTTACCTAAAATGCTTATTTCCTGGAAACCCCAAAGCTTGAGGACCTGGGTACTTTTTGTCTTATAGGGTTTACTCTATCTTTCATGAGCGTTCAGATGTGTGGGAAGATTATGATAAGTCTGATCCTACCTGCTTTAATACATAAAGGACTGAAGGACCCCTTTAGCTTTCTCTTAAATGCCTCCCCTGCCTCCATCTTCCTGACTATGAGCAAGACCTGCCCAAGCAATGCCACTTTGATGTGAAGATCGTTGTGGAATATGATGTGCATTGACTGTCCATCATATGAGAGAGAAGACAGAACTCAGGGCACTCACAAAGTAGGATACAAGTGAGGAGATGGGGGCCAGAAATCCTTCAAGTGAACTGGTTAATCTTCATAGAAGATGCTGACTGCTTTTTCCAATCTGCATCTATTTTGGCTCTTGCTGGTAACATTCCACTTTTCTTTTGTAGAACCCAACTTCCCTCTTTTCAGCCTATGGAGTTCCGTTTCGAGTGAAGAATCTCATCTCCAAGCACCAAAGGTGTCATGTGACCCAGCCCTGGCCAATCAATCAGTGCATAGCCCTCTCTCCAAAGAGATTGGCTCAAAGAGTGTCAGTTCCAGCTGCTGTAACACAATTCCATAGACTGGATGGCTTATAAATAACAGACTTTATTTCTCACAGTTCTGGAGGCTGGAAGTCCAAGATCAAGGTGTCAGTGTGATCAAGTTCCCATAAGAGTTCTCTTCTGGGTTGCGGGTTGCCAACTTCTCCTTGTCTCCTCACATGGCCAAGAGCAGAGAGGAGGCAAGCTCTCTAAGACTCTTAGAAGGGCACTAATCCCATTCATGAGGGCTCCACCCTCACGACCTCATCTAACCCTAATCACCTCCCGAAGGCCTTACTTCCTTATACCATCACATTGGGGGGTAGTGTTTCAACATATGAATTTTGGGGGGGGGGGACAAATATTCAGTCCATAACAGAGAGGTCATATTATCAAGAGGAACCCAACAGAATTTTCCAGGGACCTTTGCTGGAGCCATAGAAAAGAAATGCCCTCTGTCCCCTGGGGGAGCTGGACTGGTATAATACAGTATAACCCGCATCTTCTGCTGCTGACCATTGCATTGGGAGAGCCTGGCTGATGACAGGACACAGGAAAACAGAGGGGAAAGCAGAAGCAGGCAGAGAGAGGGAGAGAATTCTGATGATGCCAGTTCAGTATCTGAATCCTGCCTCTGTTACCTGATCTATTCAATTCAAAAAATTCTTTTTTTTTTTTTTTTTTAGCATAAGCCAATAGGAGTTAAATTTCTGGTCACTCCCAGTTGAAATCACCCTAAAGGATATCTAAAAGTTATAATCATGCCTTACTCGTGTATGGTCTTGCATGGTCAACAAAACACTTACAAAGAGAGATAGTGTTATTCCAGCGTTCACAGGGGAGGACATGGACCAGCTGAGACCTTGACGCCTGCATTCCATTCACTCCGAGTGGTTACTGAGTGCTCAGCATGTGCAAAGCTCTGTGCTGAGTGCTGGGGAGGTAGCGCACGAGTCAGGTGCCACCCCTGTCTTCAGGGGACCCATCAGAGAGCAGACAATAACCACTAATTAAAAACTTCACTGTGAGAGTCCACCTGGGTACATGCAATAAAGGACCAGTACAGAAAAGTCTAGAAGGTCAAAGGATGCTCCCTGAGGACTTGACAGTTAAACTGAACTCAAACAGACGAGTTAGGGAAGAGGAAGTGGAAGGGATTTCTAGATAGATGGAAGAGCAGATGCAAAGATCCTGAGGAGGAACAAGTATGGCGTATGGAAGGAATCAGAGATGTCCAGCATGGCTGGAGCAAAGAGACAAGGAGGAGAGGGTCACAGGAACAGACTGGGAGGTAGGCAGAATGAGAGCATGCTCAGCCTGTGGGCTACGTTAAGAATTTTGGTCTTCATCTTTATGCAAAAGCATTAAGGGTTTTTAAGAAGGGGTGTGACATGACCTTATTTGTATTGTAAAGATAATACTCTCTCTACAATGTGGAGAATAAGTTGGAGAGTGCCTGGCATAGCATATGGGGCTTAAAGAATATTCCCATGAATCGAGCTTAGTCACCTGTCCCAGACCATGGAGCTAATGTGTCAGAGCCAGATGGGGGTCCACAGACTGAGCCCAGAGCCATGCTCTTAACCACGGTGCCATGCAGAATATAAACTAGAAGCACAATTTCTACAGTAGAATTGTTAGATTATTCTTCAATTGTTAGCAACTTGACACTTGGCACTTTCTAACTTTTCCATTTGGTTTCCTCCCTCCTCCCTTTTTATAATAGTTGCACAATGCTTTAATGTGATTCAAGCAAAAATCAACTTGCTATTTGTGTGGCAAAGTTCAAAAAATCCGTATTGTGTCATCACTTTTAAAAAATGTATGACCGAGAACATTAGCAAATTCCAGAAACCTTTGAACTTCAGTTTGTTGAATATTGTGGTTTATGTTTTCTCTAATTTGTCCCGAACCATTTGTACCTTGAATTATTAATCTATAACCAAACAGCTCTGACTGGGCAAGCTGTGCCCCTCCCCCGCCCCGCAGAGTGAGGATGCTGGGAACATGACCAAATCTATTATCTTTTCTTTGAATTCTGTCAATATATTTATTTCGAATTTTTATTCTGGCTTCTTTCTCCCTTTGTATTTCACGGAAAAACTCTCCAGATAAGATCAGAACTGTTTTGTCATTCATCAGCAGTAATCAAGTCTGACTCAAGAGCAAAGTTCAAAAACATATTTTTTTTTCCATACTCAGTTGCAAAAAAACCAAAAAACCAAAATTGTTGGCCACAGCTGTCTGCCTATGTAGATGTATTATGATGTCTGGCTGCCCCTTTAGTGGATTCACATTATAAATTAATAGACATTCATGGAGACTATAATATAGGCAAGCTACTGACGTACAACTTGAGGGAATCTGGAAGATTAGTTCCTGGAAGGCAAGGGCTGAGTGTCTACAGAGCCAGGCGGCACAGTGGCTAAGTGCTCTCACGTCAGGATCTGAGGGAACACTGTGTCACCCTTAGAAGCTCTGTGCACCTGCCTCTCCATTTCATCATCTGTCCAACCTGGACGACAACAGGACAGACCTCATAAGGGTTCATTCTGTAATTAGTTAGTGAGTATCTAGTGAGTACCTGCCATGTACCAGGCCCTTTCACAGGCCCTGGGATACTAAGTCCACACCATCATGGAGCTGACATTCTCAGAGGAAACAGAGACAACAAGCAAATGAATCAAGATGGTAATTTCGGATAGTGATAACTTTATGGTAAAAATGAAACAAAATCATGGGAAGACAAGCGAAGGGGGACTTCAGGTAGATTTTAGATAGGTTTTCAGACAAGTTTGTTATCTGAAAAGTTGACGTGTGGACTCAGCCATTGATAAGAAGAAAGAGCTAGCCAGGCAAAGAACTAGGGGAGAGAAGACCACATAGAAGAAACTGCCAAGTCCCATTTGTGAAATGGAAAAGACCAGAGCATTGAAGCAGAGAGGGTGGGGAAGAGGGAGATGGTAGGAGCGGATGGTGGAAAGGCAGGCAGAGCCAAACCCATGGGGAATGTTGAAGGCCGTGTAAGGAATTTGGGCGTTAGTCTCAGTGCAATGAGAAATCACTAGCCAGCTTTGACCAGGGGCTAAAAGATCTCATTAATGACAATGGAGAGGCTCCCCCTCCCCGACTCTGTCTGTCAGGAGCGATTTTCAGCCTGTAGCTCATGTGGCACAGGTACCTAAAAGCAAGTGGATCATGATCCAATATGGCTTCCAAATTATTGGAAGTGTGTGAGTAGGTGCAAGAGTGTGCAGAGACCCTGACAGAGCCCTGCATCCAACGATGCATTTCATGCCCCTCGGCTGTAGTAGCTGGTACAGGTTCAACTTCTGCTAACAAGAGCTCCCCAAATGCAGTGACCTCAACAAGATAGAAGCTTATTTCTCTGAATGATCCGAAACTAATATGGCACCTCAATGGTGTCAGGCACAGAGGTTCTCTCTCTTTCCCTGTTGTCCTGCTAAGCCCAATATGCAGCTTCCTTCTCAGTGGCTGCCACAGCTGCCACTCTAGTTTCTGCCACCACACCTACATCTCAGCCAGAGGAAGGAGGGAAGGAAAAAGGGGAGAAAACCCTTTTTTCTTTTAGGGTGACCACCTGAAGTTTCATACATCACTTCTACTCATTTTCCATTGACCAGAACCTACTCGCGTAGCCATTCCTAGCTTCAAGGGAAGCTGAGAAATGTAGTTTTCAGCTGGGCAACCTTGCGTCAAGATAAAACTTTTCTTATTATAAAATGATGTTGGAGGGATAATTCTGGTTTCTGCCATAGCTTCCACCCAGTGCAAAAGCAGCTGGAATTGCCTTTAGCCCTTGGAGAGCCAACTCTGTTAAAAGGAGTTTCCAGAGGATTAATTAGTAAAATAAATAACAATCATAAATATTTAATCAAAATAACTAAGTAATTGAGACATCACCATATATTGATAATTCTTCCTTGCACAATCCTAGCTCTGTGCCACATGCAAATAGCAGGGATTTTTTTTTTTTAATTAAAAAAAAACTGAACAAACATGTCATTGTTTCCCCGCCTCTCTCAGGGCCTGCTCTCTGAGCTGTTTTCCTAGAAATGGCGATAGATTTGTACGGTTTTGTTTCTATTTCCTTATCTGGCCCTCTTTCTTTTTGAGTGGCATGCAATTTCAAGTCAGCTGTTTGGGATTCAGAGTATCTTTTTGCATATTAAACAAAATAATTATAAATCTTTCATTATTAATTTGTAACTTTAAAATCATTAGCACTGTTATAACTGTGTTAAGGGAAATTTAACCCATGACCCCCTTTTTTGTGTGCGATGTTAGAATGTGTACAAATATTTTCCTAATCCATTCAAAAAGTTTTGAGTGCTTACTATGCCTACTGAGTGGATTGACAGTTGAAAGTTGCTCCCTGTCTGTATCTGAATGGGTAAAATAAGGCTGTGACTAAAAGGTGCAAAGAGAATCGGGGTTTGGGCAATTAATCTGTAGTAATCAATGTTGATGGATACTAGAGGAATTCAGTTGTGGAGCCCCAGAGAACTCGAGCTGAAGTCAAGAGATCAATATCCTAGCTGTGTCAGTGACTTTCAATATGATCTTAAATCATTCCCATTCTTTAGCACTTAGTTTCCTCATCTGTGAAATGAAGGATGGGCC
Organism: Equus quagga; assembly: GCF_021613505.1. Lineage (NCBI taxonomy): Eukaryota > Metazoa > Chordata > Mammalia > Perissodactyla > Equidae > Equus > Equus quagga. The sequence goes on along the minus strand of NC_060279.1, from coordinate 48,364,474 downwards.
CTGCTCTGCCTTGGCCAATGCCTGGCATACTACTACTACTTCCCCACGGCTTGCCCATGCAGACATTGCTAATCAATCACAGAGTTTTTCTCTTTTCTGCTAAGACATAGCCTCAAATTTTTCTCAACCCAATCCTCATTCTACCAGGGTTGGGCCAAAAGATGAAACCTTTTTGCCATCCCTGAGTTAGACAGCTTCTAAGACCCCTTCCAGCTTTAACATGTCATAATCTGATACAGTAAAAAGAAAGCAAAACAAAACCTTGGGTTGAATTAATACATTAATCTGATATCTGGACTTTGCTAATTAAAACAGATGATTCATATATTTTGGAAAGAATGATGTGCTATTTCCTTACCTTAAAGGCAGAGGGAGTAGAGAATATAAATGCAAATTACATGCAAATATACTTTGGGGACCTTCCTGTTTCTTACAGCTGAATTCAGCTTCCGGGGAAATATAGAAGATGACTCCAATCTCTGTTTCCCAGGAGTTAACTTTGAAAGTATTCAAGCCTTATGGAAATCGCCACATTCCATAATTAAATACAACTTGGGTTTTTCAAGTTTGTAATGAAAGAAGAATCTCCATGTGGAGACGGAGGGTGAAACTGGCAGCTGTGACTCTTAGACCTGAGAATCACCTTTCCCTTGTGGCTGTCCCTGGGTGCTACTGGAACCTCAACACTGGCATGGAGTGAGGTGGGGCGGGATGGTGCTGCTCACCATTGCTGTCACCCAACCATGGGCACCAGCCCTTCGGTTAACCCCTCATATCGATAAGAGAGGTGGGAGGAATAAACACAGAGAGAACCATAAATAAGGTGGCCTGGCTTGTTCAGTTTGGCAAGTTCTCTCTTTAGGCAGCTCTTCTGACTTGCCTCAGGGGCCAGGGACCATCCTGGCTCCTTGTTGCCTGGAAGCACCATCAAGCACTTGTAGGAGCTCTCCAAAATAGCCCACACCTACCAGGCAAGGTCCGGAGACAGACTGGAGTTCTGCTCCTGCGACCCTGGTCCTGCCTGTTGAACTCCCTGGATGAGTGACAGTGAGAATGTCCTCCTCTCGCAAGAACCCAACACCTCCCCACAGGGTCTATAGACCACAGTAAAACCCGCGTATTTAAGACGGATAGAGACTCTAAATAACAGGAATTATTATGAGTTAGAAGGCACTTTTAAAGGAGCTGTAGTTAGAACAGTGCTTCTCAATAGTTAACGCATGAGAATCCCAGGAAGATCTAGTTAAAATGCAAATTCTGACGCAGGGGCTCTGGGGTGGGGCCTGCAATTCTGCATTTCTAATGAAGAGGATTAGGATAGGCCATCCCCCAAATATGCCACTTTGGCCTAAGATTTATTTTGAGCTGAAGGCATTTGAGTTTCTGAAATCCCTTATCTGCCTAAAAGCAGAGCCTCCCAACAGAACTCATTGTTATAAGTCCCGCCCCCGAGCAGCGCTGATCTTCTCAGAGGGGAAAAGTCAGCCCCACACCCAAGCGGGTATTGTGGAAAACTACCATATCGGCCATCTCTTCTCCTGAGGGCCCATTTATCTTTCCAAAAAGCCATTTCCTGTCCCATGTATGCTCTCCCAGTCCCTTTCCCCAACTAAGTTAGGTATATAGACCTCAAACTCTGACCACCCCTCTGAGGTACTCATTACTGAATTCTCTGCTGTGTACACATTGCACATGTTAAGAAAATTTGTATTCCTTTTCTCTTGTTAATCTGTGTTGTAAATTTAATTTGCAAGCCCCCATGAACTAAACGTAAGAGGGTAGAAGAAACAAATTTCCTCCCCTACACTAATAAGCTCCCAGGTGATGCCAATGCTTCTCGCCCAAGCACCACACTTTGAGTAGCCACATGCCATGACATGTGTCCTGATGTGGATCAGCAGGAACGTCCAGAGCAGGATTATCCAAAGAACAAGGAGTCCGAGGTGCTTAACCCCCCTCCGAGGCTGTCCAAACTCCCCCATTCCTCCACATTTGGGCCTCAGAAAGCCTGGAGCTAGGACCAAGTATGGTCTCCAAGCACAAAGAGCTAGGAGGAGAGTCCAGAACTAAGGGACAAGTTCCCAGAATTTGATACCGCAGTGCATTACTGCAGAGGGTGACAGACTGCCGAAAGATTCTGGAAACAGATCAGATGCCAAAGTAAGGATGTTTAGCCTGGAGAGGAAAAAGTCTGTGTGTTCAGTTGCCAGATTTAGCAAATAGAAATACAGGATGCTCATTTAAACTTGAATTTCGGATAAACAATGAATATTTTTAGTATAAGTATGTCCCAAATATTGCATGGGGTATACTTATACTAAAAAGTTATTTGTCTTTTTAATCTGAAATTCAAATTTAACTGGGTGCCCTGTATTTTATCTGGCAGCCCTACTTATGTGGGGTGTGGGATATCTTCAACTTCTTGAAGGATTGGCGTGAGGCAGTCATCCACTGCATGTAGGAATTGGCTGAGAAGCTTTACAAACAATGCTGGTGCCTGGGCCCTACCTCCGAAGGTTCTGATATAATTGGTCTGGGGTTCAACCTGCGCTGGGATGTCTAGAAACTCCGCAGGTGAATTGAAGATGCAGCCAAGATTGACAACTGCTGCGTTAGATTGACCTAATTTAGAGCCAGATGGTGGAACTTGAGCCATTGAGGAGTCATTAGAGACAAAAATGTTTGAGCTCTTCGTGTGAACTTTCAAACAAGAGAGGTCACGTTGTCTCTGGAGGTAATGAACCTCCTGTCATGTAAGTGTGCAAGCAGCGGCTTGATGATCTCCTAAAGGCAGTCTATTTTCAGAGAGAATTCAAGGATTGGAGGGGTAGAAAGATGATTGTTGGGAGAGTGGGGTGAAACAGGGGAGGGGTAGTGGATGCAGTGCTTGCCATGGCCTTTCCAGCTCTGAATTCTCAGGATTGGTTTATTTATTAGATTAAAAAATAAGTGAATCATCGAATGATACACAAAGACATGCAAAAAAACATGAGTGCATGCAAAAAAATGGTGAAATCTGAGTAAGATCGATAGCCTTGTTAATCTTATTGTGCCAATGAATTTCCTGGTTTTGATAATGCACTGTCCATGTCACCCTTAGGGGAACCTGAGGACGTAGGAACTCAATGTACTATTTTTACAACTTCTTGTGAGTCTATAATTATTTCAAAATGAAAAGCTTAAAATTAATTAATTAATTGCACTGAAGGATTGCCTTTCCCCGAGGCCTGAGGCTTGGAAGGTAGAAGGACTGGTCTCACAGGACACGAGCCTCCCCACTAGAGAGGTGTGGGATGTTCGGGGGCCCTCTCCACACATCCCTGCGTGGGGACATCCTGCTCTCCTGGATCCTCCTGGCATCAAGGCAGATGGGGAACCGCAGACCCTCCCAAGTGTATGTTTACAAACAGCAGCAAGGCCAGTTGGTCGCACGGAAAATAAAGCGGCCGACCATAGATTTCCGAGGCAGGCCAAGTTCCTAGAAGGGGAGTAGTCATCATTTTACAGTTTTAATTAGGAATACAATGAACTAATAATAAAAATGAAAGCCAATACTGCGTCAAGATGAAGTCACAGCAGTGGCCTGCAGTGACTCTGTCGTGGGCGTTGAGTGTGTGTGTATTTTTAGATAAAGACTTATTCTGCACGTGGTAATTAGGGCCCCAAGGGGGTTGCGGGGTTTTTTTCAGGGTTGGCAAGTGGAAGGAGGAGGCAGCTAAAATTCCCACACATCTGGGGCGAACAGATACTGCACTCCAATTTCCTGTCGGCGCCACTGGCTTCTTGCAGAATTACTTGCTAAGTAAATGATTGTTATAAGACTATGAAGATTCGGTCAATCAAATTAACCCCTTTTGTCCATGGCCCCCTTCCCCCACCCCAGCGGTTCCCTTCATTTGCCTAAACTCCTTGGCTTTTGAAAATGTGTTCAAGCTTGAAGGCCTCCGCCTTCCTCACACTGGCCGAGTGTAACCTGAGCGAGAACCCAGGCCCCCAATTGTTTTGCTAATCAAGATTATTGCCCCATTGAGATGTGGAGGCACAGCCTGGCTGACAAAATTTGTCAGTTTCCCATGAAATAGTTCTGTCAGTTTAGCCCCGGTGCTGGCAACTATTAACATATAAATGAAGTTTCTCCCTCCTCGGCTCCCTCTCTCCCCTACCCTTCAGCCACCCCGCCTGATAGAGGCAGAGAAAATATAAACACACACACACCCACCCCCCACCCCCAACCCCCCGGTTTGCTTAAATCAAACCAGCTTCTTTTCTCCGCTGCCTGGAAATCCTGTGGCAATGGGGGCTCAGAAAGAAAGGCGGAGGCGGCTGGGAGGAGCTGATTTACACAAAACTATTTTTAAGGCATGAAAGTGCCAGGCCCTAGTCTCCCGCTAACAGCAACAGGCGACACGGCCCTCGGAATGCCGGGGCTGACTCCCAAGCAGCCCTCGGGACAGAGCGGTGAAGGAGCACACGGGGTTGGAAAGAGGTGTCTGTGCTCAGGGGTCAGACACCCAGCATCTCTGGCTATGCTGGCTGCCCGACAGCAGTACAGGGGCTGGCAGGGGCAACTCGGAGTCCTGCTGCTGGCTCTTCTCACACTGGACTTGGAGCAAGTGTGGGGCTGGGCTGTGGCCTAGCTGAGCTTGCCTTCTTCACCTTCAAATCAGGACTGCCTTTCCCACAGCAGTGGGCTTGGGTTCTCGGCTGAACCAAAGGAAGGAAGGAAATAAAGCCCCGTCTTCCTGTTTCTCTTGGGATAGAGTTAGAACTACAGGGAAGAAGACCAAAGAATATATTATTTATATTATTGATATGGATTAAGGCTGCCCCAGCTAAAGAAGCCCAAGGTGACCTGGCCTACATGCCAAACTATATGACCTGGTGGATTTTTATGGTATGAATTAGGGCTGCCCCAGGGAGAGAAGCCCAGGGCATCCTCACCTACATGCCGATCTATATGGCCAGATTCGTATCTAAAGTTATATGACCGCACAATAACCAGACCCCATCTGCACTGAAATCATTTAATGACTTTTTACATCATCTTTTCTTTTTCCAGTAAAAATAAGTCACGTACCCATGCCTTATAAAATTAGCCATAACCCTCAACTCAGGGCAGCAGCAGGAGCTCTGACTGCCCGTGGGTCCTGTCCCCATGCACCAGCTCTGCCTGCCCGTGGGTCCTGTCCCCATGCCAGCGGGGGCAGCAGAAGCGGCGGCAGCAGAAGCTCTGACTGCCCATGGGTCCTGTCCCCATGCTATTCTATTCTCTAAATAAAAGAGCACTACTGTCAGATCTTAAGAGTCTAAGAAATCTTTCTTTTGACCCTCGGCTCACCGACCCCGCATCATTATCACATTACGTTATATATCATATATACATATATGTCATCTCAACACTGGTAAATATGAATGCCAAAATGTTTCACAATGCCAAAACAAAGGATTTATGTATGTATGTGTATATATGCATGACTGCATATGTATGTGTGCATATGCATATAATATCTCAGCACTCTAGTAAAGAGAAATTATATATCCTTACGTACGTAAAATTCAAAACTATATACATATATATATGAATCTGCAAGTCAACAATATTTGCCATCTGGTGCTAAATTAGTACTCTGGGAAAGTCCTGCCAGGAGCTTCGCGTGGTTACTGGAGACCCAAGATGATGCTGATGACGGATTCACTAGGCTCTACGAGGTAGAGATGGAGGTGGAGGGGCCTGCACTACCACTGGCTCCTGCTCTCTGGGAGACAAGCAGATGATGCTCTTGTGGCTGGCCAGGACACGCTGTGAATGAGCCTCCCCACCCCCAACTCCAAATGGCATTAGTTTCCCAACCTCCTGCCTCCTGCTACCTGGTGGGAAAAGACACTGGTGAGTGAAGGGTCCTGGAGGAGCCTCAGCAGTCAGAACCGGCGCCTGGGGAGGGGTCCGGCCTGGCCCTTGTCAGGACAGGGGCGTGCCGCCTCTGGAGCAGAGCTGCTGCAGCGCAGTGCACCTGGGAGCTTCCCGCTCAGAAAGGCCTGGGCACCGAACTGTTGACCAAACTCTGAGTCTTGTTTTTGGAATCCGAAATCTTTTTTAGTTTATTTGCTGTGACTTTGAAGTTTTCATCCTGAGAATGTAGAAAACTAGTCTACAGGAGTTTTCACCATTAAATCTGTAGAAATTAGCCTTTCAGTAAATATAGTTTAATCATTAAAGGCTCTAGAATCAGACTTCTAGATTCCTAGCGGTGTGACCTTTGGCAACTTATTTAAACTCTCTGTGCCTTAGTTTCTTCCTCTTCAAAATAAGAACAATAAAGTTACCTATTCATTCATAGGTCCTGAAGAATACAGAAGAATATGTTCGTAAAGTACGTAGTGTCTGGCATATAGTAACGTGCTGTGTGTTTGTCAAATAAAGCAGTATCTAGAAAGAATCCAGTAACACTCCTTTTAATCATTGATTTATTTCGTGATCACTTCCTACTTATAAACAAGTGAGTTTAAATTTCTTGGTAGTGATCTAAGATTTTCTTTCGAAATACATTTATTTAATTAAAATATGGAGTCAATTTAAAGAAAGATACTGAATAAATTATAGTGGGGGGAAGGTGATGTAGGAAAAATATAAAGATGGTAGAGAAATGACTAAAGTTTGAAAACACTATTATAAGCGATTAGATCTGGGGCAAATTCTCAGATGTCTATTCCAAAGACAACCAAAATGGGCAATGGGATGCTTGGTTCCCGGTTAGTACTGTCCCCAGAACTTTGAGTTTTCCTGAGACTTGGGATTAGGCTTTGTTATGGACTAAACCGTGTCCCCCCTCAGATTCTCATGGTGAAGCCCTAACCCCCCTCTGACTGTATTCAGAGACAGGGCCTTCAAGGAGGTGAGTAAGGTTAACTGAAGTCATAAGGGTGGGGCCCTAATTCAATAAGATTAGTGTCCTGATAAGAAGAGAAAGAGACACCAGGAACATGCACTTGGAGGAGAGGCCACGTGAGGGCACAGCGAGTGCAAGCCAAGGAAAGAGGCCTCAGGAGACACCAGCCCTGCAGACCCCTGGATCTCAGACTTTCCAGCCTCCAGATCTGCGAGAAAAATCCATTTCTATTGTTTATGTCGCTCAGTCTGTGGTCTTTTGTTACGGCCGCCCGGGCTGACTAACACAGGCTTCCATGGGTGAAAAGAAGAGATTTTGTCAGAAAATTCCTTCTTTCTGTATTTAGAAAGTTCTATATTTGAACTAAAAAAACAGAGAGACATAAGCATGTATCTGAGATAACCACACAATTTCCAACCCTTTTTAAGTATTACAGCACAATTAAGAAAGGCTAAAATGTCCTGCACCCTGGATTGGACACTGTCAGGGCCACACACACATGTGAATGATGGTACTTGATCCTCAAGACAAATGGAGAGAGAAAATTCTAGAGATGCAAAAACTGCAGCTTGGAGAGGTTGACAGCCTGCCAAGGTCCCTTAAGAAGAAATTGCATTCTGAGCTCAAGTCTTTCTGCCCCTAAAACCAGTGTTCTCAACCCCCATGACATTCTGCTGGCAAAATTTTCTAAACTCAAGAGGCTTTATGAGCCATGCTTAAAAGGAGCCAGGGGAATGCTGAACCTCACTGCAGAGAGGACGCTCAAACCTGCCGGAGGGCTGCTGCGTTCTGGGAAGGTCCCCTTAGCCCTCCTGCGGCCCACACTTTCACGACCTGAATCATTTTCTAAAAGAGTTTCATTTTACAAATGAACATGGGCTCCCCTGGAAGTAGCCAAGGTTGGCAGAGATTAAATAATTAGCATTTCAAAGCGTTCATTTTCATTTTCCCCTTTGCCAGGGTGAGAACCACTGCAGGACAAAAATGAACTCGTCTTTTTCAGGTCTCAGCCCAGAGAACACGCCACCAGCCCATCACTGCAGAGTGACTCCCAGAGCCACTTCCGAAGGCTGGTCCCATCCTGGTCAGGCCAGCCTTTGTGACCACCTTGTGAGGGATGGCTTGTCAATACCGTGACTCAGCCCTTCCCAACATGCCCAACGCGTCAACGCTGGGACATTCCTTACCGGAATTAATGAGAGCCCGATGCTGGTAATTTCGGCATTTGCAGATTACACTTAAATTTAAAAATCCCTTTTATGAAGTTTAAGAATAGAGCCAACACACCCATGCAGAAAAGGAAGAAGTCTTTAATGGATTGATAGAGAAGTCTAGAGCTGTGCTGTTGGGTCCATGTGGCTGTTGAGCACTTGGGACATGGTAGGGACACGCTGTGATACACTCCAAGTGTGAAATGTACCCTGGATTTCAAAGACTGAGTACAAGAAAAGTAGACCAAATGTCTCATTACTATTTTTTACGTTGATTACATGTTGAAATGGTAATATCTTCGACGTATCCGCTTCAGTAAAGCATACTATTAAAGTTAATTCCACCTGGTTATTTCCTTTTGCTTTTGAGAATGAGGCTACTCTAAAGGGCTTCTCTATTTCTCTAAACCTTTCTCTCTAATTTATCGTCTTATGTTACTCTCTCCCTGTCACTTGTCACCATCGGAAATTCCCTTACTGATGTCTGTGTTTGCTCCAAGGTCTGTCTCTCCTATCAGAATGTAAGGTCCCTGAGGACAGGGGCTCTGCCTGTCTAATCCGCTGCCTTACTTCCATACGCAGCGCCAGGCACAAGAGATTGCATGACGGAGGGAAGGGAGCGCAAGAAGGAGCCCCCGCTCTGAAGCCCCCCGACCACCAGTTGGAACGAGCCACGTTCTCACTTGTCCCTGAGGTCCCCCTATAGAGACTTCATAGACCCTATAGCATTTGAGGGCACCTGTAGGCTTCCCTATCAATCTTCCACTAGAGGCCAAACTCCTAGATTGCAGGGACCATGTCATAGTCCCTTTTTTATTCCCAGGCCGCCACATAGGAGATGCCCAAGAAATGTTTAATGAATGAATCAACCACTGAAATTTCTATTTTCTGTAGCATAGAAGTCTAAAATGAGCTAACCTTCTCACAGGGGGGCCATTCTGGCCTCGGTTAAATAATGTTCTCTTCTCTCTCCATCTGGTCGTCTTAATGGCACTCTTTCATGACAAGAAAACACTCGCATTTCACCAGTAAGCTATGGGTTTGGCAGGCCAGCTAGTTGGGAAAATAGCAGAGGAGGATAACTTGTTACTGTGTAGTGCTTCATAGGTTGCTAAGTGCTTTCATGGACTCTACCATTCCATTTGACCCTCAGAGCTACTCCGTAAAGGTGGAGGAACAGACACTAACACCCCCTGTTACAAAAGAGGAAGCGGGGTTGGAGCCTGCCCGCGGTGGCCTGTCCGAAACTGGCAGAGCTGGAATTCAAGCTCAGAACCTTGGCTCCCTCCTTCAGCGCTTTTTCTAGGCTCTTCTGACGAGAATCTAACAGACCACACTTCGATAAACATAAAAAAGCATATTTTCTTCCATTAGCCACAACTTTGTCCAAAACCCCACAGTGACTCCCTCAGTTATACGATATAATCCAAACCCCTTCTCCCAGCATGCAAAGCTTTCTGTAATCTTATCTTTCCCATCTTCTCTCCTGATAGGGATTCCTTCCCATACACACACCCACGTGCCCACATGGACAAACCCTCCCATCTCAACTTTCCTTGGGGGTGCTTGCGCTTCCCCACCAACTGCCATTTCCACCCCATTTGCCCTACAGGGGCTGGCTTCCTCAAAACTCATTCACATTCTCTGCCTGCAACTCATTTCCAGCCCAATCCATAGCCCTTCCAGGCCATATCCTTGCTTTCCTTCTACCATTTTTCTTTTTTGCCAAAGTCTGGAAGATTTTCCCCGTGGTTACTCCAGTCAAGCCCAGTGTTCCTCATTGATCATTTTATAACTCAAATCGCCTGCCCAGTGCCTCGAGGGTTCCCAGAGCCTTCACTTGTCAATAGTGGGTATTACTAACATATGATACTATGCTAGTAATATTACACTTAGTCACATCCCTAAGGGGGAGCTTTCAGTATTCTACAAGACACAGCCCCTGCCGTGGTTGAATAGTTTAGGGATGGGTATTTCACCAAGGGTGTCCAATCAAAATGTTTGACCAGGAAAAGATTTTCTGCTTCATTTTTTTTTTTTATTTCCTGATTTTTGTTTATTGCCTTTATTTTGCTTGCTTTGAATTTAATTTTCTCTTCTTTTCCTGGCTTTTTATGGTAGAAACTGGGATCATTGATTTGAGAGCTTTTTTTCTTTTCTAATGTAGACATTTATTGCTATACATTTTCTTCTAAAAACAGTCAAAACCAAAATGAAGGATAAAGCTAGTGCAAAGGAAAATAGACCTGAGAACAAGTGAGACAGAGAGATTTCTCCAATAATATTTGAGCACCTGGATCCCGCTATACCTGAAGCGACATACCCCTAGACTTTTCAACTGCATGAGTCATTGTGTTCTTTAAGCTAGTTTACATTGGCTATCTCTCACTTGAAACTTAAAGAGTTCTGTCTCAAACAAAACCCTGATGTCAAGCCACAGGGAGCCAAGTTTCATTTGGTGACCACATGAAGCAAGCATTACGAAGGGCACTTGATATTTATATTTTCATATAATCTTCACCATTAGCCTGTAGAATTGATATTTCTGGCTTCTTTTTATGGAAGAAGAAACCCAGAGCCAGAGAGTGAAGCAACTTGCCAAGACTACACTCAGTGAGAGTTGGAGTTTGAACCTAGCTCAGTCCAACTATAAACTTCTTCCACTGCCCTTCACTACCTTGCAGAAAGGTGACAAATAATCCGCTTATTTCCATCCCCCCAGTCTTGGAAGAGTCAACAAAATCAACACAGCTTTATGAATATAGGCATAAACTTGGGAAAAGTCAAGAATGCCTTCTGTATTCCAAGTTTGATTTGTAAGATTGTTGTCCATCAGCTCGCGATCCTCTGAACCCACCTTGCTCCAACCCGCGTTCTTCTTTCAGCGAAGAGACCGGCAGGAAGCTGTGCCCCGCTTTCCGGGCCCCTGCCTGCTGCCCCCAGCCCATCTTGTTGTTTGGCAGCCTCTTTCCTCTCCACGTGAGCAGATGCTCCTCGGTCCCACACCACAGCCCATCCTCAATCTGCCAAACGGTGATGGAATTCCTGACACCTCCTCAGAGCTGTCAGGAAAGCAAAGGAGAGAGCCTCCGCCCTCTGGGACATCTCAGCCCTGACAAGACAGGAAAGACACACATACGGAGGCAGCTAATCCTGCCCACATGTGTGAGGGTGAAGCCACTACAGACAGAAGGAGGCCTGGAAGACACCCCCTTGGGTGACGGTGTGGTATGGGTACATTTCTTGGAAAAGATGACCTTAATTAGTCTTTAAAGATGTCTGGTCTTCAGAAGAAATGTCCTCTATCTTTTCTTCTACTGTTTCATGTTCTGTCTTCAAGACCCATCTCAGGGTCTTACCTATTCTAGAATAGAATAGAATGATTAAAAGCACACTCTGGCATCTGAGATTTGAGTTCAAATCTCAACTCCAATATGACTAGCTGTGTGACTGTGGGCAAGTTACTTAGCCCCTCTGTGTCTCAGTTTTTTCCTTTGTAAAAAGGAAATAATAATATTTACCCCTTAGGGTTATTGAGAGAAGTAAAATAACGCATGGAATGTGTTTTGAACAGTGCCTGATGCAAAATCAACTCTCAATAGACACTAGTTTGTAACTACTGTTCCCACTCCCTCATCCATGGCTCCTTAGTGCAGATGTTGCTCAGCTCAGCTAGTCTGCCTTGCTTACTGTTGTTTTGTGGTCATATCAGTCTCCTTAAGGAGAGCTCTTCTCAAGATCTCTCTTCTCTTTCTTTTTAAAACCCTATTTGCACTCTGCAGGGCTCTATGTGTATGGATCCTCCATATGTAACTCTGTCTAATCATTCCCATGGTCAGGAATATTTTGATGGAAAGTAGCATAATATATAATTCAAATTTGCTTAATCAATAAAGGGAATTCACTGACTTTGTAACTGAAGAGTCAATATTTGAGACTGGCTTCACATGAGATTTGATCCACTGACTCAATCTTATTTCCAAGAACACAGTTTCTGTTTTCCTGTTCTCCCTTCTATGGGGTCAGTTTGACCCTAAGGGTTGTGTTAAAGAAAAAAAATTATTCTGATGCTTGTCAAAATAGTAAGAAAGACTTTATTCAAGACTATCGCAACAGGGTACATCATTAAGGTAGAGAGATCAGGCTCAACTCCAAACACAACAAGGACAAGTGGGGATTTATAGCCAAGGAACAGAGTACGGGGGCCGGTGGATGGAAAATTACCAAGAGAAGACATCAACGGTAGGGTGATTCTTGATAAGTTGATCTAACAGGATTCTTGCTAAGGGCAAACCAAGGTGGGGGATGAGGAATTTGATCCGATGTCAAGTATAATCACATATCACATAGGGTGGGGGGATAATTTAGCAGAATTCTTGCTAAAACTGGGTTGGGCAGGCCAAAGACAAGATGGGGGCCAAGCCCTCTACTTGAAAAGAAGGCTCAGAGCAGCCTGTCTAAAGTTTAGTTAAGGATAGAGTCTGTCAGTGGCTCTTCTTGTGGTTTAAGATGGTTGCCAGTTGTTCCTTGTCTAAATCTAGCAGACAAATCAAAAGTGACTTTGTTCTGAATTTTCAGAAAAAGTCCAAAGAATCACTCTGATTGGACCAGTTTAGTCACGTGCTGACCTCTGACCAGGAGACTGGCCTGCCCTGGTTGGTTTAGCATGAGTCACATGTTCTACTCCTGGAGTCAGGAAAGGAAGTGATAGCATGCAAACCCCAGAGATCGCAAACAAAACTGGGGCTCAGGCTTACCCCTAAGTTTGCAGGCCCCAAGGGCAAGAGTATAAATGGAGCCCACAGTCCATATGTATAAATATTTAAAAGTCATAAATCGAGCTAACAAACTGCTAAATAAAATATGTTCTCTCCTCCCTGGTGTTGCCAGATTAAATAAAGAAGTCCAGAATTTTTATTTGCTGAATCTGGCAACCCCAGTTCTACCTTGACAAATGTACCTTCATAATGACAAAATCGAAGAATATGTCTGACGCTACCTTGTGAGTCCCTCCAGTGCTGCAAATGAGAGCAAAAGAGAAGTAAGGAAGTGGGTGCTTTTCATTACTGGGAGCAACACTTTATTAGGAAAAAATCTACTGCGTTCTTCTTACCATAGAAGAAGGTGTTGATACGCTAACTAGTCTTTTTTTCTTACCCACAAGCTTCCAGTGTGGAGTCCGCTCACCCTCCAGAGCAGCATCTGTCTCTGACTTCACAGTGGGACAACCCACAACTCTTCACGGCCTTCAAGCACAGCTGCTTTTCGTTGTGAGGCAAAAAGCCTGGAAATGGAGAAGCACTTCCTTGGGGCCTGAATGGGTTAGTCCCCAAGGCAGATGTTTGGATTACAAGTCATGCTGTGCCAAGGCTAGCACCCAGTCCACATGACAGAGGCAGCCATGTGTTCTTTCATAAGAGTTTTCCTGTGCATATGTTTGTGATATGCAGGACTCTGTAAAGCGTGGGGCTCAAGGCAGAAGCCCGTCGTGCTCAGGTCTGAAGGTATCATTGGTCCTTTTCCTTCTGGACATACAAACAGCTGGATGAGATTTCCCAGCCCTTTTGGGCCATGTTATTGAATTAAAGTGAGAGAACGGAAGCTACTTCTAGGCCTGCCACATAAAGGCCTCCCAGGCAATCCTTTGTGCTCTCTCCCCACTTTACTGGTTAAATGGAGGGGGTTCTAAAACTCTAGAGGAGGATGGGGTCACAGATGGAACAAGCTTAGGCCCCTGAATGACTGCATGGAGCAGAGTGTCCCCCACCTCCCACCTCTAACTGGATTTTGCCTGAGCAAGAGACGTATTTCCATTATGTTCAGTCTCTGAGTTGTTGGTTTTTCTCTCTCAGAGCAAATAGTACTGCCTTACCTTGTGTAAGGGTTGACGGGAAGGGGGACAGAGAGAACATTTGCTGGTGTGGTAGCTAATGCCTACCATAATTACCTCTAAATAGCTCTGAGGCAAATAGCTACAACAGTCATGTGGCACTGCTCCCCAGATTCCTGGCTGTGTCATCACAGGTTTTTATGCATTACAAAATACAAAACAATTCAACTTTGAGTCTGTGTGGTTTATGCAATGTGCCTAACACGGCACCCTGCCCATGTGACTCACAACGCTGGCACGCAGAGAGCCCAGGACCTGGGAGTGATTCTCCAGTGCCTGGATGTCATATTCTTAGCAATGGAATTTTAAGCTATGAACTGAAAAACCAATAGTGTCCTAAGTGGCTATAAAAGGTCAGTATTGGCCCGCAGTGAAGAGCTGGGAGGTAACACATCCTTTTGTTCAAGATTCCGTCTGGTCAGCAGCCCCTCTTTTCAGGGCAAACACAACACAGAGAAGCCCTCATCCATTTCCACAGTCTCAAAGAACTGGGTTTAGAATATTTTGGAGAGAGGAGAGCATGGATGTGGGGGTTTCCTCAAAAGTTCCTAAAGATGGAGTCTAAAATGCACAGACTAAACTCCTGGTGGGTGGGGAGCGTGGGAGCTGGGAGGTGGTCTTTGGCCAGAGGACAACATCAACAAACAATAGATGCTGAATGGTAAAAATCTTGGGAAATTAGTAATAATTTGGAGAGAAATACGTAAGGCGAGGTGTTTCAAGGAGAAGTATCAGAAGTATTGAATGAGAGGAAATGTATCCAGCCAGTATGTATGGATTGTCCTACTCGTGGCGATTTTTAGCTCTCTCTCTTGTTTATGTTGCCGGGCTGGTAGGAAGCACAGTGATGACGTGGTGATGGAGATAATAGTGATGGGGAGGTATCACCCTTCCAGAGCAGCTTTCCCTCATTGGACCCTTATGGTCAGGTTTTGTCTCTTCTAGGATAAGTTGCATATCTTTATAGAACTAACCTGGCACTGTCCCTTTTCTGTTTATATGTGACTCTCCCACGCCGGAATATAGAAGGCTGGCGTGGTGCCTTACGTCACCCTCTTTTCCCAGTACCTCCCACTCTCCCTGGCACGGAGTTAGTATTCAACCATACCTTGCTGAATTGAATGTAAGGGCAATAAATTATTAAATATGTAAAAAGAAGAGATTATTCTTTATCAGCTTTTAAACAATGTTCTCTTTTGATAACATTAACATCCCCCATATTCTCTCTTTCACCTCCTGAGACGCTGGTGTGCCCCTCCACCAGCATTGTCCGGGCTGGCAGAGGAGATGTCTGCATTTCTCCACCCACCAAGGGGATGCTTAGAATGTTTCTTTGTGTGTTTTTTTCTAGGAAAGCACAAATGCTCGCCTGCCCCTGGTGTACAAAGAAAACACGAATATTCTTTTAAACACCCTTTCCCCAGATTCTGATAGGCGCCCATCTCCCAGGGGGGTGGTATCTTCCTCTCCCTCTGATTTGAGAATTACTGCTCTGGTCAACCTCTGAACCCTTTTACAACTCAAAATTCTGTGAGCCAGTTTGTTGCCAACATTTGGGAAGGAGATGAGTGGGAGATGAGAGGGATTTTAAAAAGATATTGGGCGGCTTTGTTCTTAAGCTGGTATTGGTGCCATTGTGTATCTGGAGAGGTTTTGTGGTCAGATTTTGAATATTTGCTAGTTTTGGCAACTGTGGCAATGTTAAATCTCATATTGTTTCTGTCACTTTTTACAGTTTCTTGTTTAACTCTTTGCTGACAGAGCTTTTTAGACGCACGTCAAGGTCAGATTTGATTTAAAACAGAAGTGGCGAGAGCGCCTTCCTTTTGCCTTCAGGCTCACCTGGCAGAACCTGATCCCAGGCTGTGGACAATGTTCAGCCTTCATCATGTGTTAGCGGACCGTAGTGGGCTGTGCATGGTCAGCACGACCTCATTAACATGAAAAAAAGACTTCACTGTGTCTAAAGAAAGACATTTTAAGGCCCCACAAGTAGGGCCAATGAATGCGTATTGGCTTTATAAATTTATTCTCATTCACGACTTTTGATAGTTCTTCTTGAAGGAACTCACCCTACACATTTCTCTCCTAATTATTACAAACTTCTCAAGATTTTTACCATTCAGCTTCCTGTAGTCTATTGATACTGTCCTGGGACCAAAGACCCCCGTACCCTGCCCTCACACACTCCCCACCCACCAGGAGTTTCCTCTATGAATTTTAAGAATCGAACTTTAGGAACTTTTGAGGAAACCCCCACCCCCACACTCACCAACCCCCCCAAATATTTCAAACCCAGTTCTGCGAGACTGTGGAAATGGACGAGCGCATCTCTGTGTTTGCTCTAAAAAGAGGGGCTGTCGACCTGACGGAGTCTTGAGCAGCAGGCTGTGTTCCCCCCGGCTCTCACCTGGCCCCCGGTGACCACTGCCTGCTGGCACTGTGTGATCCCTTCCTCATGCATGAGGGCCGAGCCTAGTGGCCGCTTCTACCGAAAGATACAAATACAGCGAAAGTGATTGACGGCACTTCCAAGATGAGGTTACAAAAGGCTTCTGGCTACCAGGTCTCTCTCTCTCTCTCCCTGTCTCTGTCTCTCTTTTACCCTGACGGAAGTAAGCTGCCATGTTGTGAATAGCTCTACGGAGAGATCCAAATCCTAAGGCCAACTAACAGCCAGTGAGGACCCAGGGCCTGCCAACGTGGGCTCTCCCCCAAGTCTGCTGTTGAGATGACAGCAGCCCTGGCCAATTCCTTGACTTCAGCCTTGATAGAGACCCAGAGCCAGAGGCGCCCAGGTAAGCTGCATCCAGATTCTTGACCCCCCTAAAAATTGTGATATTATGAACATTTTTTGTTTGAAACCAATAAATTTTGGGGTAACTTGTTATGCAGTGATACATAACTAATACACACTCCAAACAAATATTGCAACGAAGAAACTGACAACAAGAACTGGCATGAATCTCAGTTAAGCTTATATCCTTTGAGATAAACTAGACAATTTGGGGTCCTAAAAAATTTCTACAGATGCTTATCTTCAAAAGAGAAGAGTGAGGGTTCATGTGCCCTCTCTCCCCTGGCCCCCTGTCCGGGTAGCTAGAGCAGACCCTCTGCAGGCTGGGGGCCCACACTGTCCTCCCAGAAGGACGTCTGTAAGCGGCAGAGCACCGTGCAGGGAACAGGGCTCCCTCTGGGCTTTGTCATTACGTTTCTCATTTTATTGCTGGAAATATTTTCTTTTTTGCATTAAAAGATTTAGAATTTCCTCCAATCATGTGTTTAAGGCCTCCCCCAACTTCCACCCCAGAGGTTATCATCCTTTTTCTTCCCCTAAGCGGGCCACTCTAGGGCCAAGGAGATGTCAGGGCTCCTTGCAATGCTGGAGGCTTTCCCCGTCCACATCTTTCCACAGGAGACTGCAACTGTCTGGAGCAAAAGTCAAATGGGAAAAAGCTTCATTAAAAACAATCGGCAGTGGCTGAACCTGGACTGGATTTTGGAATGCTCATTGTAAATCTGGTCTGGAAAAAGAAGGTAACAGGCAAATAGCATAAATGAATAGGTTCTCTCTTATCTACAGCCTTAGCCAAATAATATGGTTCTAGAATTAAATTGTGACTGACATGGAATTGGCTCTCACACAGGTTCCTGGAACAGCACCCAGAGCCCAGCATCCAACCTTGCCCAGAGCAGGCACTGAATTAGTATTTGTTGAATAAGTCAATGAATAGACCCTATATAGATCGCCCCATATTCAAGGAATTAGAACATGAAAAGCACACTTAACGGTAAAATGCAACTGAAAAATATAAAAACTTCTTTGGTTCAGAAATGGCATGAAAAGTAATAGATACTTTAAATAAATGTTCAGAAGTGACATTAAATAAAAATTTCCACTTGATAAAATATTTGCTTTGTCAACATGTATTATGGTTGATAGTCACTAATACTTATGTGTTAGAAAAAAAAAACTTTGTTGGGGGCTGGCCTGGTGGCACAGGGGTTAAGTGCATACGTTCCGCTTCTCAGTGGCCCAGGGTTCGCCAGTTCAGATCCCGGGTGCAGACATGGCACCGCTTGGCACGCCATGCTGTGGTAGGCGTCCCACATATAAAGTAGAGGAAGATGGGCAGGGATGTTAGCTCAGGGCCAGTCTTCCTCGGCAAAAAGAGGAGCATTGACAGTAGTTAGCTCAGGGCTAATCTTCCTCAAAAACAACAAAAAAAAAAAAAAGAAAAGAAAAAAACTCTGTAAAGTAACTTAAGTGCCAAACATGTTGAAAGCCATGGAAATAACTTTTATTGAGTCCTACGATATGTCATTAGCCTGTTTATTTCCGTTCTAGCATTGATCACTATTAGACATTGCTTTGTTTGTTTGTTTCTTTAATTGTTTATTTCTGTCCTCTACCACAAACACACACACACACCCCCTCATACTGAATGGAAACCCCATAAGGGCAACAATGTGGTCAGTTCTATTCACCAGTTTTCTCCAGCCTGGAGTACAGACCAGCCACATTAGGGACAAGAAAACAAATACATATATATATGTTATAATTAATATCTTGTTGACTGGCAATTGATCAGAGCACATTTCCATTTAAGGCAAAGAATTTAAAGGCCAGGTCATCAAAGCAAAAACTTTTAAAACATCCCTCACTCCACCCCATCCCTTAACCCTTTTCTTTTTTATGAATAGAATGCTTAGTCCTGAGCCAGCCCTGATGGCCTAGTGGTTAAAGTTCAGCGCACTCCACTTCGGCAGCCTGGGTTCGGTTCCCGGGCGCGGAACCATACCACTCGTCTGTCAGTGGCCGTGCTGTGGTGGTGGCCACATGGAACAGCTAGAGAACTTACAACTCTATACAGCTATATACTGGGGCTTTGTGGGCGAAAAGGGAAGAAAAAGCGAGGAAGATTGGCACAGATGTTAGCCTAGAGGGAATCTTCCCCTGCAAAAACAACAACAACAAAAAAGAATAAAATACTTAATCCTCTGTGGGGTCATAGTTTTTTGGAACTCCCTCCCCATAACACAGTAGGATGCCTAGGAAGTATGGGCCCAGACTCAGCCTGAGCTAGACCAATGGTTTAATGGGGAGTGAGGGGTTGGGGGAAGCATGGTCCATTCGGGGCCTCCGAGCAAGGCCCACAGCAGAGCTTTCCTAGAGACCCCATAGCTCCCAGACATGAGACCCTGTGCCAGTCAATAAACGAGATTTGACAAGACTTTAATCTGAAGTGGCATTTCCCTCTAAGGTTGCTCTCAATTTTAAGTGGGGCCACAGAAAACAGGAGGAAAATAGAAAGGAATACTGTGAAGCTGGGGAGACTGCCCGTGTTAACAGTTTAGAAGGAAAAATATAACTTTTTGGCGTTCATCTTAAATTACCTAAGACTTCAGATTTAAGCTCAATTTGCTGCAAGAATTGTATCCAAATCTGGGATAACTCCATTCCTTTTATTTGGGTTCAATTTTTCTCCTTCTGGTTTTTATTTTTAGCACAGTTTGAATTATTGTAAGATGATAATAATCATCAGACTTTTTTGATTCCGAATTTATGTACAATGAGGCCAAGAATTCTCTTTTTCAAAGTCTCCAAGAACCCAAACTTTCACAGTCCCACATTCTGCTCCCAAGACATTAACCCTAATTAAGCTAATCAAACCCATGCACAGTCGTAAGAATAAAAAGTACTAAAGAACAAGACAACTCTATGAGAAACAGATATTATACAATGAAAATAAAATGAATTCTCCAGACTTCTTTAACTACTGTTCCATTAAATACACTTCTTTTTGAATGAGCTTTGATCTTTTTTTGGTTTCATAGACCAAGATGTTGTCATTAGAGGAATGAATTATTTCCTTTGGGTTGACCTCATTCATATTCCATACCAAAAGCCAATCCTATTACAACTGCAATTGAGCATAATCCAATTAGAATTTTTATTTCAAAATATAACATGATCCCCTGCACTTGAGAACCAAATGTACTCTGAAGTTGGCAAAAAAGGCAGAGATTCCCACTTGCATGAATCAGGAAAGATTCTCCATAGGCTGGTTTGGAGAAACCGGGTTCTGAGAGTTAGAAAAATGGAAATGCCAGCCCACAGTATCCTCTTACTAGCAACCTCAGCCTAAGAGTCAGATGTCCTTCTGGACTAAACAGATAAGTCCTGGCACTGGACCATCCCCCTTATGTCCTCCTTTAAAATATTTGCCTTCTCTTCCCATCTTTTAAAAATCCCACCTCTCTCACCTGTGGTGTTTCATGTTTTCACTTTCGTGGGAGCTTTATGGCTTTTTCACCTCGTCTTCTTGTTGCCCCCCCATCTCTGATCATGTCTTTTTAGGTTCTCTCAAGGCTGGCTTTAGACTGAATACCCTCCACCCTCATGAATGCCTTTTTTTCCAGTGGGAAATAGTCTGGGAAAAGAGTGACATTCAGCTTGGCCAAGAGTTCTTGCAGGTGGTTCTTCCTGAGGCTCTCATTGGTTCATGAGAAAAAAGCTCATCTTGTTTTCCTGGTCTACCATCCAGCACTGCTCTAGAGGTAAAATAAAAGGTTTTGTAAACTGAAATCTACAAAGGGCTTTATGCAAGACCGACAAATACTGCAGCACGTTATTTTGGAGGAACTCCAAGACGAGGCAGCCACAAGGAATCTAAGTGTATCGTACCCCCTGGAGCTGTGCAGTGTACAACTGTAGGCGGTGGCCCTGGTATTAGATAACCATGTTGCCCTTTGAAGACATTCAGGAGAACCAAGGCATAAGGACTAAAGGAAGAATAAGGACAGAAGAAGGTAAAAGTAAAGAAAGACAAGAAAATGAGTGAGAAAAGAGGCTGGTGATGTGGAATGATGCTCATAAACGTGTGTGTGTCTAAAGAAAAAGATCTAGAAGGATACGCACCCTCGTTATATGCGCTACATCTGGATTATGCAATGATGTATTACATTAATTTTCTAACCACAACTTGTGTAGTTTTCAAAAATCAAAAATAAAAGAAGAAGCAGAGAGGAAGAGAGAAGAGTGCGCTAAATCCTGGGTAAGGAGCAGCAGTGATAGAAGACACACACAACCGCAGACTTCAGTGTCATACTTTGACAACCGTCATATTTTATCATCTACACCATATACAAGAGGTGGGGGTTAGCGACGAGGGGGAGAAACTCAGGGGAATGCATAAAGTCAAGCCTGGGAACCGCTGCCCTCTACTATGTCAAGTCAGGCCCCTCTTCCTTCTCTGGCTTTGAGGTTTCTCGTTGAGGTGATGGCTGAAGCCAGGCTGAGTAGCATCATCAAGGGAGTGAATACAGATGGAGAGCAGCCCACACAGGTTAGAAGCGTGTCAGATGTGCTCTTTGTGGAGCATGGAGAAAGAGGAAAGTTCGTATGAGAGTGAGGAGTCCTCCAGGACGGAGGAGAAGCACTGTTGGAGCTGTGCCGTGGATACCAAGAGAACTGAGAAAGAGCCGCTATTCTTACAAAGGACTATTTGGGGCACAAATGAGAGAAATGTAACTCAAGTTGATGGACCAAAAAAAGGAATGTGTTTTCTCCAATAACTGAAATGTTTCGGGCTGTCCTAATTCCACTTTATTCAGCACATCCTGCCTGTACAGCTTCCGGGCCCCATTCCAGCCTCTGGTTGTACCCACATCCCCAAAACTTTTCAAAAATATGTATACATTTTATGTGCTAGACTCTTTTACAGCATATTACAACCTCATGCTTATTACTGAGACCATGGGAACAGGAAAGCTAGAGACCAGTTTGATTGCTTTACCCAATATTCTTATTTCTCACTTTCCAGAAGCAGTGGGTTCACAGTGATAACTGTCGGAACCATCTTACTGAGCGTAGATCATTCCTGAGCAGTTACTAATGACACTGCCTTGCAAATATGAAGAAGCGGTACTTTCCCAAAGGCTTTCCTCACCTATCATGTTGCTTTGCACTTGGAGCAATCTTGAAAGACAGGATGGGTGATATCATGCCCATTTAACAGATACCATAACTGAGGACCTCCCCAAGGGCTGGAGCTAGCTGACACAAGAGCTCAGGATTCTGAAATGTTTATCTAGGCAGAATAGTTTAATGGTTAGGAGCACAGGGTCTGAGCCAAACTGCTTAGGTTCAATTCCAACTTCATCAGCACTAGTCGTATGCTCGTAAGCAAGTTATTTAGCTGCTTTGTCATTCAGTTTCCTTACTTTTAAAATGGGATGTTGTAGACTGAATTATGTCTCCCCAAAAGATATGTTCAAGTTCCGACCCCAGGTACCTGTGAATGTCACCTTATCGGGAAGCAGGGCCTTTGCAGATGTGATCGAGTTAAGATGCAGTCATTCTGCCTTAGGGTGGATCCAATGACTGATGTCCTTATAAAAAAGAGGGAATTTTGAATGCAGACATACAGAAAGGAAAAGGATGTGTGAAGACACACAGACAGAGACGAAGGCCATGTGATGACGGAGGTTGGGAAAGGAGCATGACATCTGTAGGCCAAGGAAGGCCAAGGATTGGGGGCAACCACCAGAGGCTGGAAAAAGGCAAAGATTTTCAGAGAGAGCGCGGCCCTCTGACTTCTAGCTTCCAGAACTGTGAGAGAATCCGCTTCCGTTGTTTCAATCTGGTTTGTGGTCATTTGTTCCGGCCGCCCTGGGAAACCGATCCACGGGATCATCACATCTCGGGCCTTCAGGAGATCGTGCTCCTGTTCAATGCTTTCATTCTTCCCATGGGAGGGTGATACGCCCTTGCCTAGTTGATGTCACATTTGGCCATTTACTTGCTTTGAAATGTTGGTGAAAGTGAGCTGGTTCACTTCCCAACAGAAGCTCTGAGAGCCTCGTGAGGCTCTGTCATCTACCTTTTCCCTCTCCCAGGAGGCACTCCATTCTCAGACAGGGACTGCTCCTTCAGCCGAGGTGCCCAAGGGAGGACAACATGTAACATAGTTGAGGCCAAACTGAAATGAGCAGTCTTGTGAGCAAAAACCAACTCTGTTGTTACAAGCCACTGATACTTGGGGTTGTTTGTTATAGAAGCCTAATTTAGCCTAAGGTGACCGAGACACTATCTCATGAAATATTTGCGGTCTCAATATCATGATGCTTGTGAAGCACAATTCTGGGCATAATATTACTATTATTTGGGCACTATTACTGTCTTCTCAAACAGTATATTATAATCATTGAGAGACTATTACACGCCTGGGTAAAGTGTTGCTTCAGCGATGGGCATGTGACCCGGATCAGATGAATACACATCAGTCCTTGGACTTTTGCTGGCACTTTCTCTGTGGAAGAAGCTGCTTTCTTTTACCTGGGCTCCCAGCAACAAGAGTGACATATGCCTGGCACTGGTGGGGGCTATCTTTTCCAATGACTTAAAAATTGAGTCAACACAGAATAAAGAAGAGCCTAGAGCTAGAGAGAGAGGGGGGAAAAGGAGTCCTGTGGACATCATTCAATCCTCTTGGATTCAGTTACACTTAACCAGGTGCACCTTTGGATTTCTCAGTTACATGAGCCAATACTTTGCCATTTTCCTTAAGCTGCTTTGAGTTGGGCTTCTATTAATAGACAGAGTCCTGATGACTGGGAAACTGTCCTAATTCCCTGCCACCAGATGGTCGCTCCTCAAGGGTGAGGCTGTGCCTCACTCGTCTGCATAGTTCCCGCGACTCTCAGCTGAACGGCACGTATGGGGTACGCACACTCAATAGTGTGTTTGGGAATTTAAGCAGCTGTATAGGCCCTTAAGAGGAATGTTGGTCTCCACACACACATTCCACAGAGGAAGTTGTAATTTATGCTATAGAACTGTGCTCACAATATCACAGACAACATGTGTTTCAAAAAATATTAATCGGAAAAATCTGAATACTTGAGGAAAGCTTAAAATTAAGAGCAATAATTTATCATGTACAAAGCCTTCCCAAAGAATCTGTTTAGCCTCTCTGAATCTCTGTTTCATCATCTGTAAAATGGGACGATATTAACAATTTTCCTTTCTGCTTTCAGACACAGTGACATAAAACATGCAAAAATAGTATGCAGATTTTTACAGCAAATTATACAGTGCCAGGGTACATGAATGTTGTTATCACACGTTCACAGCTAAAAGCACCCTACTTAGATTGAATGAGTCCTGCTGGATTCTCTGGGGACAGAGAATTGGGGTAATGGGGTGATTCCATTTGAGACTTGATGCTTTTTCTGCTGGTGTAAAGATAGTGACCCAATTTATCACAGCAAATAGGCACATTAAGGTTACATTAACCCCAAGAGGACATTGGCTGAAATCAAGATTAAAATATGAATTGTAAACCAGATTCCCGGAAATGATAAAAGGCCACCCGCTAGACTGATGACAAGACTCTAACTCAGCAACATCTGGAGGCCAAACACACAAAAGAGAACATCGTGGCTGACGCTGACTGCTGCTCTGGAGGACAAGTGAAGACACAACAGGCAAGAGGACAGGACATTGCTCAACCCTCCCAGTACGGACGCTAGTTAGAGCAATCTGCAAGACTGGGCATTTTGTTTCCTACAGCAAATATTCCTCTTCTCTAACCGTTCATTCTCCCTCCACTCCTGCTTCCCTGTGGTCCATGTTCCACACAGCAGCCATAGAGGTCTTTAAAATCACACAAAGCAAACTCCTATTTCTGCATTGTTTAAAACTTGCAAGGGTTTCTTATCACCATTAGAAGAGCATCCTAACTCCTTTCCACGGTCTATGAAGCTCCCTGTGATTTGGTCCCCACCACATCACTAGTCTTTCTCTGCCCAACCTGGCAACCACACTGGCCTCTCCCTGGTTCTTTGAATACAGCAGGCTCATTTCTGCCTCAGGACACTTGTACTTGCAGTTCCCCCTGCCTGGGATGAGCCTGACCTTGACTACATTGCTCATTTCTTATCTTTTATCTCTTAGATCAGTGCCACCTTCTGAGAGGCCTTACCTGACCACCCGATCTAATATTGCCCACCCTCCATCACTCTCCCATTTCTAGTATTACTCATATCGGTTATCACTGCCTGAAATCATTACTTTAATTTATTATATGTATATACATAAATATGCATGGGTACACATGTATCTACATATATATATATACATACATACATGCGTGTGTGTGTGTATATATATATATATATATACACACACACATATATAATGTATTTTTTTGCAGAGACTAAAAATCAAGTTTTGTGAATGTTAGGCCCTTATTCTTGTCTCATTTCCCATGTGTCTCCATTGCCCGGAACAGTGCCCGGCTCAGAATAAGTTTTCAATAAATGCTTATTAAATGAGAGAGTAAATCTCTCCCAGCAGCCCCTGCTACGACCTGATTCCTGCATTGGCTGACCTTGCGCCCCCCTAGTCCTCTCACAGTGTATCAACAGGTCCAGGACTGGAAGACCCTGAGAAGTCCATTCTTCTACCTTTAGACAGGACAGTGCCCGAGCCATTTCTGATGGAAAGCCCTCCCTTTAAATGCCCATTAGCAGATGCTCTGGGTGGCACAAGACACCAGAGAGGAAGTTTCACTTCTATATTCCATAATTCTATGCTTCGCAAAGTAGAAACTAGAAGAAAGTCTTCTTATATGGCGAGTATAACAAATAGGTTTCAAATCCAGATTACTGGTGTCTTCTGCCTGACATGCTGTGTCAGGGAATTTTAGGTTGTTTAGAAGCTCTTATTTATTTATTTTTGTGAGGAAGACTGGCCCTGAGCTAACATCCGTGCCAGTGTTCCCCTATTTTATGTGAGATGCCGCCACAGTATGGCCTGATGAGCGGTGCTAGGTCTGTGCCAGGGATCCGAACCTGCGAACCCTGGGCCACCAAAGCGGAGCATGTGAACTTAACCACTACGCCCCCAGGCCAGCCCCTCTTTTTTTTTTTAAACAAATAACCCTGGGGTTGATTAGTGAGGTCTACACGGGCAGAGGATAGCAGGGTCATGGTGCTATGGATTTGCAACTCTTAAAAGCACAAAGTTTCTTCTTGACCAACATTTACACCACCCTGCCTGCTTTGATGATGTCACCAAAAGACTGTGGGTGAAAGGGCTGGATCATTGCCGTTTCATTGCCTCACAGTGAAATACTTTAACTATGTCTTACTTCCTCTAATCATCTACAAAAGCACTAGGTCTCATAACCTCCTAAATTTGGAAGTTTCGAACAAAATCTATAACTGAATAATATGTCATAGGCAAGAGAAGAAAAACAACCTAAGAGAAAAATGAATCTCCTTCCGTGAACATGATATCCTTAGATGAAGGAACAGATCCTAGGTCTCCGAGGATGTTTCTAAAGATTCAAGGCTTTATCTGTAGATTGGTATGTCTCTTCCTGGATTCATATTCCAACCTCCTCTTACACATGTCCACCTGAAAGTTGCTTGGGCAATGCAAACTCAACATGTCCCAAACAAAGCTCTGTCTTATTATTTGCTCCCACAATGGTCAAAAGCTGCTTGGCTTCCTGTCTTCCCTAGTCATTCCATAAATACATCTTTAATGCCTTCCTATGTGCCATGTACCATTCTAGGCACCGGGCCGCAGGAGTGAACAACACAGAGAATGTCCCTGCTCTCGTGGATGAGATCACCAGATTATACAACCGCAAGAGGCACCGGTTATGTTGGGTTCTTTGTGAACAGAGCCGTTGGAGTTGTGCAAATGTTGGTCCTTCTCTTGGAAATTAACTTCTAGAGGGAAGATAGGAAATCAATGTGCATAAATGAATAGAAAAAACTTTTCAGGTGGTGACATCTTACGTAGAAAATAAAGCAATATAAGTAAATATATGCAGAAAATAAAGTGATATAGTAGCTGGCATTGGGCGAATATTAGATGAGGAGATCAGAGAAAGGAAGACACGTTTGAGGAAATGACACAAATGGAGATTCGAATCATGACAAGGAGTCAGTCTTGGGAACATTGGGACAGAGCATTTTGCACAAAGACATCAACAAGTGCAATACCCAGAAGGTGGCAACAAGCCTGGGTATTCTAGAAACAGAATGGAAAGCCCTGTGGCTGGAGATAATGCATAAGGAGATGGTGGCAGGAGATAGATCTCAAAGCAGGGAACATATCACGGTGGAACTTATAGGCCACGATGAGGAATTTGGCTTTTGCTCTAGGCCTGCGGGAAGCCATTGGATGTTTTAGTCAGGAAGGTGCAAGAGCGTCGTCTTAGCTGGCATCCCCACTCACCCCGTTGCCCAGCCGAGTAATCTAGGTCTTCCTCTCCTCATTTGGGTGGTCAACAAGGCTTGTTTATTCTCTCACTTAAATATCTCTCAAATTATCTCCTTTAATTTCATCCCAAATGTCGTGGTCCTTTCTTATCTGGATGTTCCCAGGAGGCCTCCTAAGGGACCTCCTTGCCGCAGCCTTTCCCAGAACTCTCTGTCCTTGACACTGCCTCCCAAAGCAAAGCCCCCTGCCAGGAAATCTCAGCTTGGTCTCCACTGTCCACTGATTAGAGTTCAAATCTGAGCATCACTCCTACCTTCTTGACACATTCCCATGTCAAACAGACCTCATACTTTGAGGCTCACTGAACTCCGTGCTTTATATGAAACATTTTTTGTGTGCCCATATTCATATGTGCTCTTCCACCTCCCTGGAATGCCGTTCTCCATTTGGCCAATATCCATACATCCTTGAAGAGCCATTTCAAATGTCACCTCTTCGGAGAAGCCTTCCCTGATTTCATCACATAGAGTTCTGTGTCAGTACAGCATTCTGAGTATATGTCTTTTGTAGCGCTTGCCAAGTTGGGCTCAGAGTTCTCTGGGCATAGGGCCAATGCCCTCACTCTTGGAAGTTCCTAAGAGCAGAGATCATAGCTTGTGTCTCTAAGAATGCCAGGGCCAAGCAGATGCCCAAGAAATCCTGAACTTAATAAAGCACTCCACGACCCACAGAGACCCTACAGAAAGGAAGGAGGACATGTACCATTTTCCATGGCATCTGGGAGTGACATCTTTGGGTACAGAGCCAGCAACCACAACTCTTCAAATGCTGGCAGCCAAGCTGTTCAACTGCCTATTTGTGATCCAGGCAAGGAGGAGATGCTGTCCCTCTTTCCTGGCATATCCGGAACCCATCAAGTTAAATCAGCCTGCAACAACAACACAAAAAGGACTAGATAATTTGTAACCAGTCACCAACCACTTGTCAAGTCAAACTAATGACAAGGTTATTTTAACGGCACACATCCGGGTGGACAGAAACAAGCATCACACAGATTCACATGGCTGACTGCTGCCAGGGGCAGAAAAGAAAACAAAGTAAGCAAGTCTATGGCCACACATGTGAGCAGACCCAGGAAGGTCCCCGAAGACATATTTGAGAAGAATCTAAACAAAGTAGGAAGTGGAACTAAGGACATCATTCTACACTCTCAAATTTCTGTCTTTTTCCTTTTTTATAGCCCACATAAAACAGCATCTAGAACTGAGTGAATGCATATTGGCAAATGATGATTATTTAGATTAAAGGAACCATCAATATTTACTCAGTAAGAGCCTGAGCAGGGTGATAAAGATGAAACTGTGATGCCTGGACTCAATAGCCTTAAATCTACTAGGGCAAGAGAAAGATGATACAGAGTCTTGTTTTGGAAAAGGATCTGAGGGAGGATCTAGCCAATTCCCTCCTCTTTGTTTAGAGATGGGGAGACTGACGTCTAGATGAGAAAGGGGTAGGCGTATTGTCACTCAGCTTGTTGGTAGCAAGACAAAGACTAGAACGTATGCACACAGGTGATGCTACTACAAGGTGGACTGGGTGAAAGGTCAGCAGCAGCTTCGGAGAAGCAGTGGAAGACAAGGCCCAGAAGATGGAGAGCTTTACTCCCCCCGAAGTCAGGAAAAGGCTGCTGGGAGGAGAGTGCATGTGAACAGGGCCTTGCGGGGTGGACAGAGTTCTGACAAATTTGGAGGAAGGATACTCCAGGACAGAGGGACAGGGAATCAGAGCACAGGAGAGGCAGAAAGAAAGATGGTTCTGGGGAACCCAGGAATGTGCTCCACATGTGATCTGGCCAGGCAAGTTATGCAGGGAACCACACGTCAGTTTCCCACCCCACCAAAACAGACCTACATCGTAACCATCCTCCTTTCCCGCTTGGACTTTATCACTGTCTCCACTTGGGGCCCTTGTAGAACATTGGTTAGCTTCCAGCCCATGTGGTCTTTCAAAAGAATAAATTAAATCACATCCTTCTCCTGATTAAACTCCCCAACTGTTTCCCACTGTGCTTAGAATGAAATCCCAATTCCTTCTCATTGCCTACAATACTCTACGTAATCCAATACCTCTGAACCCGGACTCCTTTGTTGGAATGTCCCCTCCAAACCCTCTCTCTGCTCCTCAGATGTGCAGAGTTCCCTCTCATCTCAGGGCCTCCGTGCTCACTGTCTTCTCCGCACAGGAGTCTTCACCTGCAGATCTTCATGTAGCTGGCTCCTTCTGAGTTCAGCCCAAATGTTACCCGTTCAATGGAGCCGTTTCCTCATTTCCACGTCACCAACTTCTCCTTTCCCACATCCCAGTCACTCTGGACCACATTACTCTGTTCTGTTTTCTTCTTGGAACTTATCTAATTATTATTTCACTAATTATTTCAGAGGGTGGATTATTCAATAAGTGGTGCTGGAGACATTGATTATCCACATGGAACAAGAAATAAAAATTAGATCCCTACCTCACGCCATACATCAAAATTAGTTCCAAGTAGATCAACCACCTCAATGTAAAAGGCAAAACTTTAAAGCTTTTTGAAGAAAAGGTAGGAAAATGTCTTCATGATCAGTGGGTGGGGACAATTTTCCTATGCAAGACTGAAATAATAATAATAATAATCACAGAGTGAAAGATTAACAAACATAACTACATTAAAATTAATAATTCTGCTCATCAAAAAACAACACCAGGCTGCAGGGAATGCCACAAACTGGGAGAATATACTTTCCACATAATTATCAATAATCAATCAATCAAAGTTTAGTATCTAGATTATTTAAAGAACTCGCCAAATGAAGGAAACTAAGAAAAACAATTCAATAGAGAATAAGCAAAAGACATGGCCAGAAACTTCACAGAGGAGGAACACAAATGGCCAGGAATGAACCTAATGCTCAGCCTTAGTGGTAAACAGGAACTGAGAAACTAAAGCCACAGGGAAAACCTTTCTCATACCCACTAGGTTGGCAACATACTAATAAAATCTGACAATATCAAGTTTCAGTGAGGATGTGAAGTAATGGAAACTCAAACATCAATGTAGGAGTATAAGTAAAAATAATCATATCAGAAAAACAATTTAGCATCATTTTATAAAGTTAGAAAAGCACATATGGTAAGACCAAAAACTTGACTCTTTATCTCTACTTGGAGACACTTGTGCGTGTGTATTCCAGAGGACATGTCTATAAATATTTAACAGTTTTGGTTAAAATCGCTCAAACAGGAAATAATCTAAATCCTCAGACACAGAAGAACGGATAAGTAAAGGATGGAGTACTCATAAAATGAGATACTGCACAGCCACAAAAACGAATACGCTACAGTGACAAGCATCATCGAGGATGAAGACTAGAACGTAGAACCGAAAAAAAAAAAAACAATGGCAGAAGAAAACATACAGAATAATGCTGCTTTTATAAAATACATAGAAAAAGAAAACTAAAAAATTTAGTGTTGAGAAATATATTCGTATGTGGTAAAACTATAAAGAAAAGCAAGAATTTTCAGGAGAAATGAAACAATGTAAGGGATTGGCACCACAGTAGGATGGAAGGGGAGGAAGCGGGTGGGGTGGAGATGAAACGAGACTGGCCGTGAGTCGCCAGCTGCTGAGGCTGGCCCATGGTCATGCGCTCTACTTTTGTACATGCTCGAGATTTCCCACCATTTGAAATGACCTGTTTATTTCTAAGTGTATGCACACATGTATGAACATATTTTGGATCCTTTTGTGGGAGAGGGGAGGCAGCGGATGAGATTGGAAGCACACAAGGTATTGCAACCATATTAACAACGTTCTAGTTCTTGAGTGGTGAAGTTGCGTGTCTATTATTATTATGCTTCGCAACCTATATAGGTGTACATAGATCGCGTATGTGATATCTACTTTATAATTAAAAAATCAGAAAAAAAAAGAGGAGAGAGACGAAGTGAGAGTGTGAGATGACTGGGCCAGCCCACTGGTTCTAAACTTTAGACAGCTATAGGTTCTCCCCACTTTACGAAAAAGAATGCTGATTCTCAGCTGGCTGGTGCCGAATGCAGCAGAGGTGCAGGCACCTACAAAAGGGTTAATAGGACAGGGTGGGAGGTAAGCAAAGGCAGGGAGGTGCGGATCCAGGATCCCGGGAACCAGGCTGGGGCTCAGGGCACGGGTCAGTCTCAGAAGAGGGTCATTTGGGACACAGACTACAGCCACATTGACCAAGGTTGTCGGGACACATGGCAACTGCAGCCTCATGTATGGTGCCATCCCCAAACGGCTAGCTCCATTTCCGCTTGTTCTCTGAACAGAAACCACAGTCCTCCAGCCTGCCGGTGAGCCTGTGAGCATATCATCAGAGGGCCTGAGCAGCCAAGTTAACTGCCAAGTTACTGAAACGAAGTCCTGACCATAGTGGGTTATCGGCTTTGCCTAGTGAGGGTTCTACAAACGAGCAGGATTATGTTATAAATACCCTGGTCCCCTCCCGCTGCCCAGAAACACCCGCTGAGTAACTGCTGCACACGCATGCGCAGATAGCCTCTGCTTCCTCGTCCTTTCTCTCCAGTTTTTAATTGCGCTCACAAAGGGCCACCCCAATGACTTGAAGCATCTCATCGGCAGTCACAAAGGCAAAGGAACTCCAGGCTACGGCCACAATTCAGCCTCAACTCTCCCCCATTGTGCCCAGCCACAGCAATGGTCTCAGAGCCGTCGGGGGTCTTACATATCTCATACGTGCAGCAAAGTGGGGGAACAATGTGACAAATTATGAACAAGCTAAGAGCTGAGCCTGTGGAATTCTGCCCTTTGTGAGCCGCCATCACATGTCAGCTAGGCTGCTGGGCCAAGGGGGAGACACGGGGGTGGGGGACATCCCAGCAGCAGGAGACTAGCCCAGTGCTGGAACACTTCACACTTGAGAACACCGCCCCTTCTCGGGCTGCTGGAGTGCCACTCCATCCCTCTCTCTCTCTCTCTCTCTCTCTCTCTCTCTCTCTCTCTCTCTGCCCCCTCCCTTTCTCTGTCTCTCAGGGATTGCAAGAGAAAAGAAAATTATTCTGACTTTACTATTTTTTCATTTAGATCTAAATATTCAATCAATACTATTCTTGCTGAAGAAAACAAAAGATCCAGGCAAACTTTCAGAGTCCATTCTCCCAAGAGCCAAAGGTGACAAAGCTCCAGTGATGTGGGTGATCATCCTTGTTCCTAACACTTCTTTGTCTTCAAGAGCCCACCTTCTCTCAACCTCCTGGTGCCTCAATTTCTTCATCTGCAAGGAAAAATGACTGTAAGAGTTCCTATTTCACACAATTGTCATAGGATTGAACATCTGTAGGGGGCTTGGAACAGTGTCTGGGACATAGAGAACCCTCAAAATGCATGTTGTTGTTATCATTATTATTTACAGTAGTATGAGCAGAAATATACATCCTGTGACCATTATGACCATTCTCCATCTCCCGTGGCCTCCTCACTTCTTAGCAGATTCGCCATAAGGGCCACCCCTGGTGTTTCTTTTGTACCTCTTGTGCCTAGCGAGGGTCAGGGCACAAGGAGGCTCAGCGAGCATTTGCATCCTAACTGCCACAGATGACCGGCAAGAGAAGACTCTCCACCACGGACACTGAAATCAACTTCTTGACGAGGATGCTGCCTGGCAGCTGGAAGGTTTCTCCTGAGTTAGCTTTCCGCGGCACGTCAGGAGACTCATGCCATGTTTCCTCGGGACAACAAGAAGAAAGCATCTTTGATGCAAACAATTGGTGAAACACACCATTAATCATTTTAGTGTTCCAGGCTCAAACTCCTGAGAGTGACCCCTTTTCTGAATATGAAATCCCTCAACTGCTTTTCTTTTCTTTCTTTTTTGGCCAATAGCTGTTTTTGCAAGATTCATATCAAATTCTTAATTGTAGAGATTTCTTTTCTCCTCTCTTTTGGTTAAGAGACACTAAGTGAGGTCATATCTTTTGCTTATTTAGCTCTAACTAGCCTTTATTTGCTAATGGACAATTCAGTGACCACAATAATGATCAGGATAGAACTCATCACCAGTTTGCCAGTTCTTCAAAAACCTTAGGGAAGTGGAAGAAAGAAAAAGAATCAAAGTTTAACAATACCTCTTATCTTTGAGGCTTAGAAACCTGGAAAGGACTCCCTTTTTAACAGTGGTATAGAATAAATAGAAGAAAGTGACACATCACTCTTTAAATTAGCAGGAGACATGGTACTATAGTGGCACTGTCTTCTTCTGAAGTGTCAGAATAAATGTTTGTGGGTTTGGGCAATTAATACAATTCTTTTCTTGGTGAGACCCTGAACATTTACCTGGGACACATGTCTTAGGCTTTTTAGTTCAATATGTAGGGGTGTAGCAGGGAACTGTGCACCTCAAAAGGCAGAACTGAGCACACAGGGGAGGGGTGGATAGAGGAAATACCCGCAGCTCATTTTACAGCAAACCGTGGAATTGTATCAGCTCTACAACTCATTTTATGTGTGGTTACTGAGCATCATCATTGTGTCCTGTGTCAGGCTGTTCGATAAGAGAAAGAATGTAGGTTCTGCCCTCACAAATGTCTCATCTCACTGAAAAACCAAGCCATGCACCTAGGGAAATGGTCAGTAGTCATTCAAGGCCGACGGTGGTTCGATTCGCGTAGAAGCTGGACCGTAAAGATGCTCAGCCGTGGAGGAGGGAGGTAGTCACTGGTGGTGAAGGCTCCAGAGAAGCGGAAGGGGCTCCACTTGGACCTGATAGGATGGTAGTGTTTAGAGGGAGGAAAGGTAAGGGTAGGCAACCCAGAGGGCTCAGATGTTGCAACTACTCAACACATTCTTCCTTCTCCTGCATGACCACGGCAGCCATCACTTATCCGTTATCACTAATCAGTCATCACCAGTCAATCAAGCCACTCTTCTTCCCCCGACCCCAGTCCAGACTAGGCTTCAGAATCCTTCTGAACACAGCATTGCGTGTAGGCATTACCAATTGGTTAGGGTTAGTTCATTAAATAAAATTTGTCCTTCTGAGTGAGGGGAAGTGAGAGAAGTAAATACGTGGGCCTGAGAGGAAACATGGGTGTGCAAGAGACTCAGGTCATGAGCGAAGGTTTCCTGCTGGCCATGAGGACTGGAGACAGACGGGTAGGTAGGATGGCGGAGATTAAGAAGGGCCTTCACTGCCACATTATCTCTAAACAGTGCAGAAGCGGGCAGGGTTAGAAGTTAGCCCCTGTATTTTTAACAATTCACTGCACGTTTTAAGTGAAATGGGACAATCTGTAAGTCACCCAGTGAGCTGTTTACATGTAATGGTACCCCACTCACGGTGCTCTTGAGATGAGGACAAATATTTTACTGTAAGAGTATTATGTCACAATCCCATTGCATTTGTAGTTTCTTTGAACAAAAGCCAGCAAGAGGCATGGACAGGCAGGCAGATAGACCTTCCTGCGGCGGGTAATTTGACAACTTCGCGGCAGCCCCGCACTTTGTAATCTACCCCACTTCCTACTCTACAAACACAGGGCAGATGCTTTTTCAGCCGGAGAGGTGGCTGTCTGGTTCTGTCTGTGTTCGGCAGCTGCTGACTGATTTGGCTGTTCTCCACCACCTGGCACACCACCGGGCATAAACTGAGGCTTGGAATTCGATGCAGAATCTCACCCTGTTTGAGCACATCAGAGCAGGGACATGCTTCTGCTTCCCCTCCTTCCTCTGCCTTCTCCATGCAGTACCTCCTCAGGCTCGATAAGGCAGGACATTTTCACGGTCACTGAGACCCACAGGTGCCAATCAAAGGCAGAGACCTGGCCTACGGCGAGAGAATTTTGCTAAGTCTAAAATGTATTCTCCATCACTGCAGAGGGCTCCTTCCCCGCCCCAAACAAAGCTTCCTTCACTAAAATACGATTGCTTTGATTTCTTGCAGGCTACGTATGCACAGATTCACATGAGAAACAAAACCCCAAGTGAGAGACTCCACACGCCCAGGCGCACATATAACCAATTTTGTCAGGCAACTTCCCTCCCACCCTCCGCATTCCAAGGGAGATTATTAATTGTCCCCAGAAGAGGAGGCCAACTCAAAAGGAAGATCCCAGTTGATATGCAAATCCCACAAAAGAAGCAGTCGCTTAGCTTCTCCTCTGCTTGCCAGATCAACGTGAGCAAGGAGTGTGAGCGACAACTTAGAAGTCATCACTGACAGGAAACCCAGCCGCTGCCCTAACCTCTGGATAGGGATTTTGTTTTATTTTAGGAAGACAAAGATGGCTTTTTTGTTTAGCTTGAAATTACAAGGTGTATAACCTTGCCTTTCTCCTTCACTCCCAAATGGAAGCTTTCAGACCAAATTTTGTTTCCCAACAAGAGAAGGAAAAATCACTGGTCTCCCCGTGACACCGAATGGTCTCCCCCTGTCCCCCCCCCCCCAAGCTCTTGTGTTTGCTGGAGATCTTGGACAGTACCCTGGCAAAGAGCACTCGGCAAGGTTATCCAGCTAGTCACAACCTTCAAGGAATGAATATCTAACACCTTGTTCCTTTCTGTGGTTCAAAAGCCACTGTCACTGGGGTACACTGGCGGTTTAAAAAAAGGCTATAATTCATATGCAAACTAGAGGGGGATTTTCATGATTTCATAATAAAATGTTGAAACGCTTTGATGGCGAGTTGTAAGGAGGTATGAAACAGTGCCTCGGAAACAGACGGATATTTGTGTAAGCATCCTTTATGTATTGCCAGTGAGGAATAATAACATATCAAAGCCCCAACTTACCTCATCTGCCTGGTACAGCCAAGGCATAAATAAATGGGAACAATGGAATTACTATTACTCACTCTCTGAGAGCCAGCGACATCACTGTATCCTTTATAATTGCTGGCAAGAAGATTAATGTTTTGTTAAATATCAGAGCAAGGTCACGAGGGGGCTTGCAGGCCTGTCTAAACATCTAGTCTTTAAGCTTCTTCTCTCTCACTTGCTCTTTTTTGAGGAAATGAACTTGTAGCATTTCCTCTAATTAGGGTGATTTTTGCTTTTGAAGGCGGGCTTCCATCATCACCTCGCTCCGAACACACACACACATCTTCCCCACTGACATTTGGGGACAGGCTTGATTTAGCTGCAGCATATGAGCAATGTTGTCATGAGGCGACCTTGCCCTTTTAACCAATGTGGATAATTCATTGCCTGTCCCTGTGGCCTGAAGCAAGGGGCTTGTGCTTAAGAGATCGACTTTATTGGGGTCCTCAGGGGGCTCCCTAACAAAGACTGCTATCATCATTCGCCGCACTTCTGTTATATTTAGCCCGTACACCCATCCATACAGATGTTTCCAACAGCAAACAGTTCGTGACCCAGAAAGAACAAAATATTTTGGCTTTCCCTGGCTTTCGGCACCTGTTCAAACCAAGGGGCCTTTGGAGTTCTGTGCACAGATCTGAAGGCCCGGCCAACAACTGGAGAGAGGCCGCTTCGCGGCAAGAGCAGGCCTTGCGACTCAGGGGCAAACCCAAGCCCCTTTACACAATGACCTCTAACTCCAGGAAGTGTCAGAGGGAGACAAACGGCAGATCCCAGAGAAGGATCTGTCATCTTCATGCAGAATCTCACATGTATCTGTCAGTTTACCCAGAAATTCCACGTCCATCCCTCCATCATTTTCTTCTGCCTTTTTCAGGGCAACGCCGTGGCCTTGGTATAGTGCTGGCCTCTGGTCATTTGCCATTTGTGTGATTTCAGCAGGCCTATGGCAGACTTTGGAAGTTCTTCTGGATTGAATGATTTGAGGATAGACTCTGGGGATGGAGGAGGCTACATTCTCCCCCAGGGACCCAGTGACAACACTTAGAGCGCTTGGGATCAACAGACAGGTCTTACAAATACAGCTGAGCACACAGCAGGAAGCACTAAGAGGAGCCTCTGGCCTTGGGCAGAATCCGAAAGGAGAGGTGCTCTGGAGGTTGCAAAGAGGGGGCAGGGACCCCTCTCCGAGGGCCTGTGGTCTCCCCACTCCACACTCTTTGCCTGGGCAAAGGGGTTTTAAGTTGCCAACCCCAATTTGAAGAAGATTTGCTTATTTGTTTGTTTTTCTTCCTTGCAGCTCAAGGAGGAATTAAGAAGTGAAAGAGACAGCTTGGAATGAAGGTGGGTGTAGGAGGCAATTAGATGTGAAAGGGAGGATGCCCTGACTTTGGGGACTTGCCTTAGCTTCACTGATCTCAGTGACAGTCGGGGTGGTAGAGCCACAATTACCATGTGCCCTCTCGCCTCAGCATAAACAAAAGCAATGAGTCCCACCTAATATAAATGCTTGTGCTTCATGTACACTACAGGCCCTCCATAAACATGTGTTGAATCAGTGAGTGGCTGGCTGGTTGGCTGGCTGGGTGGATGGTTAGAAGGACGGATGCGTGGATGCATGGATGGATGACTGTAGAGATTCAACACAAGGCAGACTAGACAAGGATTCACTCAGCTATACCAGGGGCTGGCAAACCATGACCTGTAGTCCAGCTCCAGCTGGCCACTGTTTTCGTAAATAAGGTCTTATTGGGCGACCACTGTGCCTATGCATTTAGGCACTGTCTGCTTTCACGATACAAGGCAGTGTTGAAGAACTGATGTAGAGGTAATATGGCCTGCAAGACTAAATTATTTACTGTCTGGGCCTTTACAGAATAAGTTCACCAACCCCTGAGCCAGAGCAGTACTAGTTTTTGTGTAGTTTGCTCTCTTTCTTTTTTTTGTCTCTGTCTTACCGATAAAACCAAAAACCATAGATGGTCAAACCCATCATACACCCTTTTAATTTATATAAGCTCTAGTAAACACGCTGGGCATAAATAACTAAATAAACATTTTTTATTCATTTATTTTTTTGTAGAACAAGACCAGTAAACCATGCCAACCACTTCGCCTGGGGTTCAACTGAAAGAGCGATGGTCTCTTCCAGGGCAGGACGAGGAAAACTCAATGGGATTGGGCTTTTTTGAGAGCCTGTACACAAAGCAGTGTATTCTGTACTTTCTGTGGAATTTAAGGGAATTTTTCAGGGGCTACTTTTAACTATATGACTGATTTTCCATCTTATTACCTCCAATTTATAATATAAGAAGCTATCCTTATATTCTAAGATGCCTTGGAATCTTATACCCATAACTCATCCAATAAGGGGCGAGATGAAGCTCGCCTCGTGTGCATGTTCAGTCTTGTCCTCCTGCTGGCAGGGAGGATCACCTCCTCTGCTTCCCATGATCTGGGAGGAACAACACGACAGCTGCTCAGACT
This sequence comes from Equus quagga, assembly GCF_021613505.1. Taxonomy (NCBI): domain Eukaryota; kingdom Metazoa; phylum Chordata; class Mammalia; order Perissodactyla; family Equidae; genus Equus; species Equus quagga. Next base: position 48,325,902 of record NC_060279.1, on the reverse strand, counting down.
AGATGGGTTGAATTGCAGGCTCCTTTGACACGTCAGTAATGACTGCAGCGCAGGTTGTTAGGTCCCCGTGATCTGTTCAAGTCCATCGACATGAGCAATCTACAGGAAGACCGTAAGGAGACCACATGAGATTGTCCAAGAAAGCAGTGCTATGAGAAGCTCCCACATGGAAAGTCTAGCTAGACACGTTATTGCCTTAGAGAATAATGCTACATGAATTTGGCAGAAATGATCCACGAGCTGGAAGGGTAATGGGGACAGGGGTGGGGAGGCAGATATGTAAATGTGTTAGGATGGCAGATATTATGGCTTGTTGTATTGTATTTGGAATCACATCCTTTAATACAACATTGTCACTGCTTCCTGTCGCTCAATGCAAGAACTCTACCGACCCCCTTAACTACTCAGAAGGTCAATGTGGCGGTTAGCTTCTAAGATAGCCCCCAGTGATCTCCACCTCCTGCCCTGGTAAAATCCCCTCCTCATAAGTGTGGGCTGGACTTAGTGACTTGCTTCTAACAAACAGAATACGGCAGAAATGACGACATGTCACTCTGAGGGCAGGTTACTAAAGGCTGTGCTATCTGTCTTGCTCACCTTCTCTTGGCCTCTTGCTTGCTCTGTTGAAGCCAGTTGTCATGTTGTGAGCTGCCCTATAGAGAGGTCCACAGGAGTAGGGACCTCGGGGGCCTCCGACCAACAGCTAGGGAAGAACAGCTATGTCCCATTAGCCACATGAGTGAGCTGGGAAGCGGATCCTGCCCCTGCTGAGGCTTGAGATGACTACGGCCCCAGCTGGCATCTTGATTGCAGCCTTCAAGAGACCCTGAGCCGGAGGACCAGCAAAGTTGCCCCAGATTCCTGAGCTCTACAAACTGTAAGATAATAAATATCTGTTTCCTTTAAGCCAATTAGTTTTGGGGTAATTTGTCATGCAGCAGTGGATAACTAATACACTTAGGATTAGCTTCCTAGCTTGGTGTCCCTTTAACACTTTAGTCCAGCTTCATCTTTATAACAAATGATATTTGACACTTTTTGTTTGATTTCGTCTTTCTTTTGAGGACTGAGAAGAAACTCTAAGCCAGGAAAAGGTGGCTGACTTGATAATTCCTTGCTGGAGAAATTCTGTTCTGGTCATTATTGCTGCATCAGAAATTACCCAAAACTTAGTGGCTTAAAGCAACATCATTTTATTATATCTCCTGGATTCTTTAAATCAGAAATTTGAGCAACGTGTGGCTGGGCAGTTCATCTGGGCATCAACTGATGTCACAGAGAGGTGTTCGGTGGATGGCTGGGCTGGGCTGGAGGGACCAAGGCAGCTTCCCCACATGTCTGGTGCTTTGGCAAGAGTGACTGACAGCTAGGAGTCCATCTGGGGTTTCATTCACAGCAGAGGTGACCTCTCCAGTCTGCAGGTCTCAGGGTAACCCAACTTCTCACACAGCAGCTGACTTTCCCAAGGGCAAGAGCCCCAACAAGTTTGGTTTTATGTTCATCCTTTAAAGAAGCAGTTCTGATTGGTTAAACTCATAGATGGAACAGCAGAGCTAAGAAACACTGAAAAAACAAATATGGCCCAAAGAAGTTGGGAAACATTACCTTCTCTAGCTCCCTCTTGGACAGTCAAAATACGCGCTGGCATATTAAAGTCTTTAAAAATCAAGGACACAATTTAATTGTTTAATCAAAAGATTCCAAAATATACTGACTACAGGACCCTTACCCTACTTTGGTACGTTAGAAAAATTATCTGACATTTGGAAATAAAGCAAAAAGGTTGACAACATGTCCTTTCAACATCGGTAATATTAACAAAGGCCACTCAAAGATTGTCCAAGGCAGTGCCGTCCGACAGGAGCTTCTGCAGTGACGGAAATGTTCCGCACTGTTCAATGTGGGAGCTGCCGGCTCCATGTGCCTGTTGAGCACTTGACATGTGGCGCGTGCAGGTCTAAGGACACGTACTTAGTTCATCACAGTGTTTACTGTTGATTAAAGGTCCCACGCTTGGTGGAGTCACTAAGTCCTCTCATCTTTTCAGCTGCTGACTAGTCTTCCTTGACCCACAGGCTCTACAGTAGAGCAACTAAGACAGTACATTAGCTGTTGCTCCATTAGGAGACTTCCAGCACTCTACTTCAAGACTAAGGTTGTTGTGACTGGTTGTGATGGTTAATTCTATGTGGCAACTTGGCTGGGCCACAGGATGACCAGATAGCTGGTAAAATGTTATTTCTGGGTCTATCTGTCATGGTGTTTCCAGAAGAGATTAACATTTGAATTGGTGAACTGAGCAAAGAAGATAGCTCTCCCCAGTGTGGGTGGGCATCATCCTGTCTGTTGAGGGCTTGAATGGAACCAAAAGGCAGAAGAAAGTTGAATTAGCTCTGCCTGACTGCTTGACCTGGGAAATCGATTTTCTCCTGCCTTCGGCACGCCTGGTTCTCAGGCCTTCAGATCCAAACTGGAGTCTCACCACAGGCTGTCCTACTCTCAGGCCTTCAAACTACACACCAGCTTTCCTGGGTCTCCAGCTTGCAGATGGCAGATCATGGGACCTATGAGCCAATACCTTATAATAAATTTCTTTACATGTATATATCTCTCCTGGTCCCCAGGAGGCCTCAATGGCTACTGCTGCTGCCACTGGGGTAGCGGTCACTGTCTCCCTGGCAGGCTGTGCTACTGCATTACCGGCTGGCGATAATTCAGGAGTGAGATGGTAGCTCTTCAAGACATGGTGTGGAACAGCAGATAAAGTTGGGGTCCCTGAAGCCACTCTGTCCAAGTCAAAATCTGGGCCCCACCATCACTCAGTATACGATTGGAGAAGTTACTTGACTTTTCTGGGTCTCAGCTTCTTCTCCTATAAAGTGGAGATAATCATAAGAAAATGTATAGGGCTGCAGTGGGCCCACTGCTGACGTTTGCGGGCTCAAGAAGGCATACTCGAAGGCCCCTCACGGGGATATCTACCTCTCCCAGCTCCGTGCACCCTCCCACCCCAGGCCCCTCCCACCCCAGCTAACAGCCGCCTCCAGACCTGGGGACACTCACTGGCAGCACCATCTGTCTTTGAGAGGACAGACCCAGGAAAGAGGCACGTGCAGCCTGGAGGCAGGAAATTCTGAGGTTGTGGGCACCCCCAAGTGTGGTCTAGAAGAGGGGACGTGAGTTCCAGGTGCACATAACCCCTTGGTCCAGAGTCTCCTCACTATGGGGAGAGGAACAACCAGCAAAGGTCCGGAGCCGAGCTCATGGGGCACGCACACGCGTGCTCATGCATGCCGCCCGGCCCAGGGCAGAGGGCTTCTCACCTGGGCCCAAGACTGGCTCTGGGGGTAAGGATTACCTGATAGCTAGGACAGGCGCTGGCACCTGGCAAAGACTCCATAAGTTGCTATCGTATCTCATTTCAGTTTCCCTATGATATCTAGCTGTGTAAGGTCCCACTGTCCTCTGGGCCTAAGACCTCCCAACAGATGACGACGAGAAAGAAACTTTATTTGAGTTGGAGTGAAAATAAAGGCAGTTGATGTCTTCAAAGAGAGCGCAGGAGGGTGGTGGGCTGAGAAGGCAGCCCCAGGGATGCGGGAGGCCCCGAGTTCCCAGCGGCCATCGTATTCTGGATTCATAAGGTCAAACTTTACAGCCTTGTTATGGCCACACGTGATAATCTCTATCAAAAATATGCTATCCATTTCATCTCTGCATTAAATGGGGAAAAAAGGCTTCTGTGTTTTTCTTCTAATGACAGCTACAAGAGAGCAATGTGTGATACCTGAATTAAAAAACGAGAAACATGTTTCTAGACAGATATCACATATGCAGAGTTGTCTACTGAAAGGCAAGTTAACAACCTGTAAGGTACTCAGATCCCAGGAAAATGAATTTCAAGTCACTTCACACATAGAGGCATCTCAGAGCTGAAAGGAGCGCAAGGCCGAGGAGGAGCCAGGGAGTAAATGTGAGGAGACCCTCACTCTCAGGTCGCATGAGCACAGGGTCAGCAGCTGAGCAGACGCGCCCCCTTAAATTTAAGCCCTTGGCCCTTTGCCTCACTCTGATTCTGGCCCTGAGCTACCCTGTGTGTTAAGGAGGCTTTTAAAAGTGGTGGATAGGCTTTGAAATCACGAGAAGTTCTCTGATAAACTAGCTGACAAATTAACACAGAGAGACACTCTTCAGATTCTTTGCAGGCACCAGAGTTTTTTGGCAGCTTTCTAGGCTGCAAAGGTAAAGGCTGAGGGCAGCCAGGCTTCCCCCACAAAGAGCCAGCCTCCCCAGGCATGCAGAAAGCATGAACATCTGGATGTTCCCCTTGCTTTCGGCTCAGCTGGGAGGCTCACTGAGGCTGTGTGCCAGGGTGAGCTGGCACCTGATGGGCACGACGAAGGGGCAGACCAGCTCCAGGGGGCGTCCCAGACCCGCCTGGTCCCGGGCAGGCTCCAGGGAGAAGAGAGCCGAGCAGGCCACGCAGACGCACAGACCCCTCCTTCCACCCGGGATGTTCGTCTCTGTTTCCACAGGTATTTATTTGTGTTTTTCTCTTGACTGTTTTGCATGTCATTGAGAGTTAAAGAAGACATATTGTACGTCCTAAAGAGAAGCACTAAAAATAATTTAGCTTATTTCTTTCATGTCTGAGTGTATTAATTCTTGCTTACATAAGGAAATACAAAAAAACAAACTGTAAACAAGGAATCATTTGGAATCAGATTATGCATGAATAATGACACACATTCTCATCTAAGATGTGGGGGGGAAATCTAGTTTTACTGCCAGTGGCTTTAAAAAATGTTTTTCTTTTTCAAAGGAAATTACTCAGAATGTAATAAAAACATGTTTTCTGCTCTAAAAGGATTAATTTACCTTTTGTGTCATGAGAAAATAAATGCAATCAATACCTCAATTCCCCTCCCCTATGGAGAAAGACAATTTCCAAGTCTGAATCCTAGAGAATGGTCATTTAGCTCTGATTTCCTAATACTCAGATTCTGTTTCTCGTCTGATTTCTCTGTTCTTTCCAGAGCCTCAGATGACTTCTGGGGACCTTTGTTTCCTTCTCCAGCTCTGGGCCCTCTTCCTTTCCGGGCATTCCCCTTCTTTCCTGTGACCCCATCGTCCCTCACTAGCACCCAGAGACTGAGAAGCACAACAAGCTCAACATGGAGAAAGAAGCCAGTTAACCCTTGCGGGCTTGAAGATGGGTCTGCCCCGTCTCTAACTCCAGTGAGCCATGTGACCTGGGGCCTGTTACCTAACCTCACCATCCCTCACTTTCCTTACTTGCAAAAGAGAGGCGAAAACATCTGCCTGACAGAGCCAGTCTAAGGAATGAATGCATGAAAAGTGCACAGCATCTTGTGGGCCTCACTTTACGCATTTCGGCCATTGCTTCTTGCCTCATCTCCTTCATGCCTGGGTATAGGCATTCTGTTTAGAAGCAACCCTTGGTTCTACCTTCTGTCCTTCCCACAGGCACCAGCTGCCCCAAGGATATTTGAAAGGATCGTTCTCATTACCACTCTTTCCTTTGATTTTACCTTTATTGAATACCAGACTCAAGAGTTGGAAGGATCCTTTAAGATCCACTCATCTATTCATCCAACAAATATTTACAAAATGTCTACTGCATGTCAAGTACTGTTCCAGGCCCTGGAATAGAGATGTGAACAAAATACACAGACCCTGGCTCTTCTGGTGCTTAACCTCGTGGGCAGGCATTGAACAGTAGAACAATACATTACATGTAGGACAACAAACTTGTCTCAGTTTGACCAAGACTTGCCTAGGTTTAGCAATAAAGTCCTATATCCTGCGACTGTATCCTCAGTCCTGCCAAACCGGGAAGGTTGGTCACTCTAATTACAAATATGATGAAAGGAAAAGCTCCTGCGAATGTTTTCAACTAGAGACCTGACCCTGTCTCAGGTGCCAGAGGTGGTTCGCCCAGGGAAGCACCATTCAGTGGAGACCAGATTAGGAGACAGACAAAGGCCGCGGTGTGGAGGGGAAGGTGGGTCATGCGTACAAGCAGGGATGCAGCTTACACAAAGGCCTGGGGCCGGAGGAACTGGAAGAGGCAGAGACGACAAAGTGAGATGAGAGTGTGGAGGTGAGCAAGGAAGACCCCACAGATTCCACGGAGGGATGTGTGCTTTATCAGAGGGGCACAGGGAGGCTTTGGGAGAGCTGAAGCAAGGACGCTGCTGCAAAGGGTTTACTTATGAAGACAGTCCTTGGGCTGTGCTCCGAGGAGAACTGATGGGAAGCGGGATGCAGAGGCCAGGTAAGAAAGTCCTCTAAGGGCCAGGTGATGGTGGCTTGGGCATGGATGGAGAGTGCTCCTGGAGTAAAGCGGACAGGACAGGCCCAGACCGGTTAGAAGGCTGCCTCCCAGTTCCTGGTGGAAGCACTTTGATAGGTGACAGGATCAGTTACTGAGAGGGAAAAGCCTAGCTCAGCAAGTCAAAGTTCTCACAGCGTCTGTGCCGCAGGCCCTGTGCCACCGGCAGGGCCTGCTCAGATGACTAAGGCATGGCACCCACTCTCCCGACAATCACAGGTTATAGATGAGCACGGACTTACCCGCACATCACAATATAGTGCGGGAAGAGCCAGACTAGACGCATTTCTCAGAACGTAGCTCCATTGTTAAGCGATGCGTGACGGTATGGACATATATAAGAGGAGATTTGTTATAGGAATTGGCTCACGCAGTTATGGAGGCTGGGAGGTTCTACCATGTGCCATCTGCAAGTGGCAGAGCCAGGAGCGCTGCTGGTGTGATTCAGTCCAAGTGCCAAGGCCTGAGACTCAGGGGCCGAGGGTGTGAGTCCTGGCCTGAGGCGGAAAGCTGGAGAGCCCGGAGCGCGGATGTCTGAGGGCAGGAGAAGACAGATGTGTCAGCTCAAGCAGGGAGTGAATTCACCCTTCCTCCATCTATTTGGGCCCTCAACAGACTGGGGGATGCCCATCCACACTGGGGAGGGCCATCTGCTTTACTGAGTTCACCAATTCAAATGCCTCTGAAACAGCCCCACAGACACACCCAGAAATAATGTTTTCCCAGCTCTCTGGGCATCCCTTAGCCCAGTCAAGTTGACGCATAAAATTAATCATCACACCTCCCCTGACCCCTGAGGTGCAGCCATTTGCTTCATGGAACATGGATTATTGAGCCAGTAAGTATCAGGCACTGGGGACACATCAACAAAGACAGACAGACAGACAAGACAAACAACTAGTCACTTCTTTCATTAAAGCATATTATCTAGGACAAAAATTTTTAATGTGGATTCCTAGGAGCCTCAGTTTTCGATAGTTTCTCCAAGGCCTTCGTGACCTGAGAAATCTCATAAGCGCAGTGGAGTCTGGCTAACGGAGCTCGAATCCCAGCTGTCCCACTTCACAGCAACGTGACTCTGGGCAACATCTCAGCCCTCCCGTGCCTCTATTTCTTCGTGGGAACAATGGTCACACTGACCTCACGGGAATGTCGTGAGGATTCGGGGGCGCTGCACACAGAGCCTTCAGAATTGGGCTTGGCCTCGCAGGAAGCACTACGTGAGTGTTGACATAATTTTAAAATCAACTTTATTGAGATACAATTTTTTTACAACATAGTGATTCGACATTATCGATGTATAATTTATGCGCAGGAAACTGCACGCCTGTAAATTGTGCGGTGGGATGGGCTTTGACAGTGGTGTTCACATGGCGGAGCACTGCCACATCGAGAGGCAGCTTCACCTTACTGTGTTTATTTCCACTTCGTGGTATTGCTGTGGGAAGTCACGGGCCTTCCAAACAGTGCTGGGCATGTAATACACACTCAGGAAATGTGAGCTGTTTTTATCATTATCATTAGCTATGAAAAGTCACTCATTGGGAAGAGTTACCTAGAAGCTCAGACAAAAAAGGAAGCTCCAATATAGGGCCGGAAAACAGCTGAAGGCTCCTCTGAGAAAGTGCTCGTGTGGTCCAGCCAGGCAGCAGAAGGGGACTGTCACGCGTGGTCTGATCTGCCTCCTGTTTGGGCCCCAAAGGTCTCTGAACTTGACCCCTTCCTAAAGTCAGACGCACACACGGAGGGTGACCGCCAGGATTCTCAGAAGCGTGCTGCTCCTTGGCCAGTCGAGGGTCTCAGAGGGGGAAAGCAGCCCCAGGGACAGGACCAGAGAGGTCATCGTCGAGAGAGAAACCCCTTTCCTTCCGCAGCGTTGGTGGAGCTGCCAGATCGCTGCCTCCCGTCTGCAGTCCCAGCTTCACGTTGTAACAAAATCGTGCCAAAAAAGCCAACAGTGTCGACTCCCAGGAAAACAAACACTAGAAGTAGTTTTGTCAGGGCGGGAGCCTTGCAGAGGCTGGCTGCGCCGATGGGTAAGGTATCTATTCACCTTTCATAAATGTCAGATGGGAAATAAAAAAGAAAGGATAATGAGGTCTCATTTCCACAGAAGCAAGCGTGTGCCTCCAGACTAACCGCTAGACCGCTAACGAACATGCTGTTGAGATGCGTCCGCTGCGATTGTCGGAGGCGCAAAGAGCTTGAGCTCAAAGGACCTGATTTCCTTCCCCTCCTCTGCTCCTTTTAAAATATTTTAAATGGCCCCATGATTCAACATCTGTGCATTCATTCAGCACACATCCGAATAATGCCCACTGTGTGCAAGGCACTCCATCAGGGCTGGGGGGCAGCCTACCGGGCTGTTTTGTGAAGAGGTGAGGCTCTGGCGCCCAACAAGTTAGGATTTGAATTTTGCCCTCATCACCTGACACGTGGCTGTAAATGCTGCAAACCTCAACTGACTCATGCATCACGTAAAATGGAGATAACACCACCGTGTGTTGTAAGTTGTGGCTGGGGTTAAATGAGATAGTATAAGTAAGGTGTCTAATGGGGGATAGTGGTACTTATTATGAAGAAGGAGCAGGTCAAGGAGGAAGAAAGCAGTGAGAAGGAGGAGGAGGAAGGGGAGGGAAAGACAGCGGAAGAGGCAGAGAGAGTGGAGGTGACAAAGGAGGGGAAAATAAACAAGGATGGAGACAAAGGAGAATGATGAGATGACATCTCTGTCGCATTGACCTCCGTATATGGTGAGCAAGGGGGACATAGACTCAATTTACTAGGCTGGAGTTGGTGACAGAGAGAGAAAGGAATGAGACACTTTAAAGCAGGCAACTACATCTTACAGTGGAGTTGGGAGGCAGAGGTCGGGGGAGGAGGAGAACAGAGGATGATCATTTCTGGAGTCCTTGATGGGTGGACAGACCAAATAGGTAGAGATGAGCAAGGAAAGGCACTCCAGCTGGAGGAAAGGCCTGAGCAAAAGCCTGGAGACTGGATTGTGCAGGCCGTGCTTATGGCCGGAGGAGGAGTCGCAGCTGGCTTGGCAGGTGGGGAGCGGTGCAGGCTGTGCAGCCGCCATTCACCTGCACTCTGGAGACCTCAAATGCTTTGTTCGGAAGGTGGTTGGAAGTTCTGACTGAGAAGGCAATTCCAGAGGTGGAAATCCAAAGTGAAAGAAATAATTCCAAAGTAAGGACGAGTATTCTATAAAGGGCGGTCAATTTCTTTACTGTGGAGAGAGTGATGCTCTCTTACCTCTGTAATGCATTTTACTTCTTTCAAAAGCAATGCTTCATGAATTGTTGTAGTTAATTCCAACAATCCTGTAGTGGGTAGAATGGTGGCCCCCAAAATCACAAGTTACACCCCAATTCCAGCAATCTGTGGATGTGACCTTAGTCGGAACAAAAGAGTCTTTGCAGAAGTAAGTAAATTAAGGATTTTGAGATTAGATCGTCCTGGGTTATACAGGTGGGCCCTAAATCCAATGACAAGTGTCCTTTTAAGAGACGTACAGAGGCGAGACAGACAGGGAGAAGAGAAGGCCACTTGAAGGAGGAGGGATGCAGCCACAAGCCAAGGAATGCCTGGAGCCACCAGAAGCTGGAAGCGGCAAGGAAAGATTGTCCCCAAGAGCCTTCGGAGGGAGTGCGGCCCTGCCAACACCTGGGTTTCAGACTCACGGCCCCCAAACCAGTAAGATCATACGGTTCTGTAGTTTTCAGCCACCAAATTTGTGGTAATTTGTTAGGAAGCTCCGGCAAACCTTAGATTATAATACAGACCCTTTGAGAAGGGCAGAGGAGGGATCCTATATTCCTCTGTGGCCAGTGAGAGAGAAAGGCCGGCTTTCACGGAAGTTCAGTAAAGCGGGGGCCACTTGGACCCAGGGATCTTTTCAGTGTATTGGCGTGCCCGAGTGTAGCCCATGGGATCATGAGAGGTTAGGAAGGCTGGTGAGCAAACCCCGAGGTCATCCCTGTGAGTGGCTGAGAGAAGAAGACTTCTTGGAGAAGTGGGGCTTGAAAGAAGAGGTGAAGGGCGGTCTGGCCTGTAGGGCTGGAAGGACATTCGGAAGCTGGACTAGGACAAGCCGGGGCAGAAGGGTGGTGGACGCAGCCGGAACCCAGCAAACGGCAGGAGGTGCGATCAGAAAAGCCCTTGAACTGTAGGCTAAGAAACTTGTTCTCTGGCCTGTCACAAAGCCGTTTACCAAAGTTGATTCTGTGGGTTAGCACAGGATTCATGCATTCTACATTAACTGAGTTGTCATTCACTAGCCTTGTGAAGGACCACCAGAAAACCTGCTGATCGAGCAAAGCTAAGTTTACCAGACCTACTGCGGTCACGGACACCACTCCCTGGCAGGATCTCAGTATAGGGACAGTCGGGGAAGGTACTGCTAGGGCTTTGGGGTCAAGGCTGGGTGATCGCAAGGTGAGTTTTACGAGGCAGGACACTGGTGGGAACTGGGTAGTTTATAACAAAGTAGTTTTGGATTGGTGGGTAGAGTGAGGCAAGGGTCTGGAAGCAACCTCGATGAGCAAGCTGTTAGTCTGAAAAACTAAGCGTGTTAGTGGGTTCACAGGAGCAGGTTTACCCTGGAGCTAGAAGCTAAGTTATTTTTGCTTGGTCCCAGTACTGTTTAGCATAGGCAGAGGAAAGCACGGTTGTTTAAGTTCTCGCAACAAATGTTAACTGAGTGAGGATCCACCATGTCACAGGCACTGCTCTGGGCCTGTGTGTGTGCATGCGTACGTGTGTATATATCTCTATATATGTACGTGCGTGTATGTATGTGTGTGTCTCTCTCTACAGATGTGTGTGTATATACTTCTATGTATATGTATGTTTAGCCCCACCTTCACAAAGCTTGAATTCCGATGGGAGTGTCGGGGAGGACAGAAAATAGAATACTCAATAAATACATACATACAGAACACTGCATTTCAGAAAGTGCTAAGTTTTAAGGGGAAAAAATAAAGCAGGAAAAGAAGATGAGGACTGTGATGGGGCAAGAGGAAGGAACAACGATTTTCATGCATTGTGGGAAAAATTGTCCTGGGCCTGCACAGGCTTGGAGAGCGCTGGGTTACACAGTCAGAAAGGCTCCATCACCCCCAGAACGTCTAGAAGTCTTATGTTCGCCAGTGTTTATTAAGAGACTCCAAGAAGAGAATGAAACTTGCAGCATTTCCTAACTGGATTTGGCTTCATAGCCTTCCCCTCCCTGAACCTGTCCAGGGACCTTTATATCCTTGGGAATATGTTTAAGGAAGACCCCTACAGGAAAGGAGGCCCCCCCTGCTTGAAGAAACTGAAAGCCGGCTGGGGAGGTGTCGGCGTGGTAATCCGAGGCTTGGGCTGGTGTGGAAAGCAGGCGTGGAGAAGTGATAGAGCCGTCAGAGACTGGGGTGGTGAGGCTGGGAGAGGGCGCCAAGCCATGAGCTTCTTCCCATCAGTGCCGCCAGAGCACGGGGACCACTCCACCCGGGAGATGAAGAAACGCATCTCAATTTTTTTTCTTTCTGTTCCTGTCACAGAATTGGGCTTAATATTTGTCAAACGAATGGAGAGATGTAGTAGATTGGAGAAGGAAACTGGGTAGATGGCATTAAAATTTAACCAGTTTATGGAAAAGGAAGGGGTTGCACATTTTAAAATCCCCAATTGCAAATCTGCAGACCCTTCTTCTTCCCTTCACTGCCTTCCCTCTCCAAGCAGGAGTTCCAGCTTAGTCTACTATTCTTTCTAAGCCCCTTAGGGGGGGTCTGTGAACCTGTGAATCCAGCCCCGTGCTGCCTGAGGGGGATGACAACTTTGTGGAACCTCTCCAGACTGACCCCACAACCCCAGCCTCGCCCGGCAGCAGCCCACCTGCTGGACGCTGCCACTCAAACACTGGGTTGAATAGCAGATGGAGCCGGGACCTGGGTGGCTGCTTCCTCCCCCAACTGCCCTGGCCAGCTCCAGCCACTAGGACACGTCACAGCTTCCAGAAAAAGCTCCTTCACCTTTGCAAGCCCACCTGGCCCCTGACATTACAGGACTTCACAAAGCTGTCTGGCTCCCTTACGACATCGATGTCAGCCTCTTCTCTTCCCCTCAGGCTTGGGGTACAGGCCAACTTTCTTTTCTCTTCTCTGCTCTCTCTGGGGCCTCTCTGTCTTAGTTTGCAATCTGGCCCCACTTGGGACCACCCCAGGCCTTCAGACAGGTTTAAATGTCCTCAAACCTCAGTGAGGGGAGGGGACGATTCAGGGTAACTTTTCTCCCCAAAGGCTTCTCTGACTTTATGTAAATTTGGGGGTACAAATAGAAGAAAAAAGTTGCCCATTTCTATCCTGCTGCATCCAGGCCCCAAGTGAAAACGTCTGAGAAACGTTGAGCAGTTCAGGACGTAACTGCGTCCCTCAACCGCATCTGGGCCTCAGGCCCGTCACGCGCCTGTGAGGGCTTGCTTCCAGCACAGTCGACACGTGTGCCTTCCTCAGACTGGACCAGGAAGCTGCCCGGCCTCGGCCCCGGGTCTGCGGGTGGGCTTGCAGGCCCGCCAGCTCGACGACCGTCTCCCAGCTTTGACAGACCCCAATTCCCCTCCAGTTCTGAGCCTCCAGCCTCCCGCCAGGCAGTGCTCAGCTCCAGGGGCTCCCGAATCACCCTCCTCAGAAACAGTGTGCTCCGAGAGTTTTTCAAGCTTGCCGTGAAAACATGGAATTATTTTTTTTTTAATTTGAAATTCATTTTCGGTCTTCCTTTATAGATCTGTCATTTATACAATGGCTGGAAAACTTTCTAAAATCAGATATAATTTATGAGCCCCTTCTTTTTGGCATAATGTCATTTTTTACATTAAAATGATAATGACTAGAGGGATCAGATGTGTCTCTCCCTGGGTTGGGGGGGGTAGATGGTGCGTGGGGTGCTGTTCTGGTTTTTCTGAAAGAAATCCCAGGATGCCTGTGCTCAGCCCCCACCAGGGGCTCTCATGAAAGAAAGAAAATAGCAAACATGTATTTTTCACATCTTTGAAGTGAGAATAGCAGTGAAAATCAGCTTATGCCCCTTATAAGAGAGTAAGACCTTGGCAAATAGTTCGTGATACCAGGTACACATGAAGATTTCAAATTGAACTTGATTCTCAAAAAAAATCCTCTGAAGTAGATGAGGGCAACAGCGTGTCGAGCAGTGGTTCTCAGCCCAGGCTGCACATTAGAATTGCTTGGAGGAAGATTTTTCAAAATACAGATTGCCAGTGGGGCTGGCCCAGTGGCGCAGTGGTTACATTCATGCACTCTGCTTCAGCGGCCTGGGGTTCTCTGCTTCCGATCCTGAGTGTGGACCTATACGTACCACTCATCAAGCCATGCTGTGGGGGCATCACAAATATAAAGTAGAGGAAGACGGGCACAGATGTCAGCTAAGAGCCAGTCTTCCTCAGCAAAAAGAGGAGGATTGGCAGTGGATGTTAGCTCTTCCTCAAAAGAAAAAATATAGATTGCCAGGCCCTTCCCCTCATTCTGGTTTAATTGTTGTGGCATTGGGTGCAGGCACAGGTATTTTTTTTAAGTGTTTCAGATGAATCTAATGTGCATCCTGGGCTAAGAACATGGGAACAGTTGCCCTCGGAAGCTGGGGTTCTGATCCCAGTCAACAGAGCTGGTACATTGCATGATCTTGGGTCAATAATAAAAGCTAATGCTTACTTGCTCTTTACCACGGGCCAGTGCTGTTCCAAGCTCTTTCCACATACTGACACCTCTTAATAATCTATATGGCAGGGCCGGTCCCTTGGCCGAGTGGTTAAGTTCATGCACTCCACTGCAGCTGCCCAGGGTTTGGCCAGTTTGGATCGTGGGCGCGGACCTAGCACTGCTCATCAAGATGGCATCCCATATAGCACAACCAGAAGGACCTACAATTAGAATATACAACTATGTACTGGGGAGTTTTGGGGAGAAGAAGAAGAAAAAAAAGATTGGCAACAGATGTTAGCTCAGAGCCAATCTTAAAGGAAAAAAAAACTCTATATGGTAGGTACAGCTATTATTATCCTGTTTCTCAGATGAAGAAACCGAGGCTCAGAGAGGTTAAGTAACTTATCTAAAGTCAAGCAGCCGGTAATTGACTGAGGTGGGATTTGATCCCAGACAGCCTGAGCTGGGGGTCCAAGCTCTACCTGCTATGCCGGCTGACTTCCTAAAGAGGCTCTAAATATCTGTTTCTAAGTAGTGTAAGTATTAATTAGTCTGCTAACCTATACAATGGGGTAAAGTGAGCTAGGAGATTTTTAAACTCCGTGATTATGGGGTCTTCATTTTAAAGATGATGAAAATGAGTCCCAGAGAAATGAGGCATCTTGCTGCCATCACTCAGCAACCAAGTCAGGCAGAGGCAGTTCTCCAATCTGGGTCTCCTGCGTCCTGGTGCAGAATTCTTTCCCGACCTCACAGCGACACAAGCCGGAGGAGTTCACCTCTAAAACATGCTACAGGAAATTAAACTCCTCCATGAAAAAACTCAAAAACCCAGGTTTAAAATTTAAAAAAAACCCAGGTTTAAAATCCCGACACAAATCTTAAAACTGTGTGCCTCCAGGTGTCTTCCAGCAGACAGACTAAAGCGACATTCAATCAAACTCAAGTTTGGTGGAGCGCCTCCTCTTTATGGAAGCCCGATCTACCGGCTGAGAGAGACGGAAGAGGAGAAAAAAGTATGGTCTTGTCTTCACTGCAGAAAACACTCTAGAATGTTAAACACGAGGGGGACAAAGCTCTCCCTTCCCCTCTATGCCAGGATCATGGCGTCTTTCAGCTTGTCTCTGCCTGTCTCTTTCCAGTTCCTCTCAAGATGAGAAGTTGTTGTTTAAGGCAATTGAAGGGTCCATTTCTTGGAGGGTGT
This sequence comes from Equus quagga, assembly GCF_021613505.1. Classification (NCBI taxonomy): domain Eukaryota; kingdom Metazoa; phylum Chordata; class Mammalia; order Perissodactyla; family Equidae; genus Equus; species Equus quagga. The sequence continues at coordinate 48,310,640 of NC_060279.1, read as the reverse complement.
GGTCGCCATGTTAAAAAGGTGTTGGGCCTTGCCCAGCCTTTCCTTCCTGTCGTCTTCCCGCAGTGGACAGAGGACAACCGTCTCCCTCCGTCCCTCCACATGCATGCTGGAGTGTCCTGCTCCTTTTGCAGGTCCCTGTACCGAGCAGCGGTCCAGGAGGCAGTCAGAGGTGCTGATTTGGATTCTCAGCCCAAAGTCCAGGGCTGTGATGTCAGTAGGAGAACACTTTACAACCTCAAGAGTCTGAAGACATGCACTCTCACCCCAAATTTCCAGAAACTCAATGTTAAAGAGCATCTTTCCAGCCATCTGCTCTCTCCCGGCCCTCGTGTCATGTGAGTCATCGAGATGACTAATGTTACACCGTGATAAGTAGCATTATCCTAAATGTACCCTGTGAGGGCGTCAACTGAGCAAACATCAAATGAGAATCATTGCTTCAGGTTTTGCCCTGGAAACTGTCACTTAGTGCTTATACAGATCAGTGGCTACTAGCTTCCAAGCAAGCTCAGACATTTGGTCTTAGATATTTAGACGATTAAAAAGGGGAAATTAATTAATTTCCTTTCCTTAGAAAGAAAACTTACAAGGAGGAGGAGAAGGAAGAAAAAGAAAAAAAGTGGTTCTTGGCCATCCACCACCTCTTTAGAAACAACATTTTTATAAGCTAAATGCAAATGAATAAAAAACCATTTTAAAAAAACATTTGGATTGAAAGCCCCTGAAAACACTCATGGGCTTAACACCTTAAGGGGAAATGGGCCCAGCACCAAATGCATTGTGGTTTTGGCCAAGCCCAGGGGAGGTGCTCTGGCCTGTGTGCATCACACACCTGTTCAGTCACCTCCCTGACCACCTCCGTTTTACTCTCTGCACTCCTGGGAATCCGCTCCCAGCTTGGGTGGTGTGGTGGGCACTGGGAGCTGTGGGACCCCAAGGTGGCTCCAGCATCTCACGGCCACCCAGCCAGAATTCATGAGTTTTGAAGACATGGCCAAAGTGCAGGAAGGGGCAGATTTGGCCAGGATGGCCTCTTGCCTCTCTACTGTAGATAAACACCCGAAGCCAATGGCTTGATCTCTTCCCTGAGCTTACAAAAGATGGATTCTGAGCAAGGACAGCATTAAACCCAGACTCAGCAATAGATTTGCTACCTGGAAATAGTATGAAGCGGGCTCCTGGGCCTCTGGTCTGCATATCTGACAGATTTTGGAGAGCCTACTCTCATAAACATGGGCTTATGGATGACTTGACATTCAATAGCCATCCTTTCTTCAGCACTAGTAGCTGCCAGGCACTTTATGAAGGACTCGACCCTTATCAACTACCTTATCAAAGTGATTATCAGACGAGAATTGTTAGCCCCAAGAGTTCAGTGACTTGTCCAAGGTCTCAAGTCTGATTTCTGTTAGGGAAGAAGAGGGCAGGAGCCAACTTGTCAAGCTATAATGCCACAGTCCTAGTATCTTTAACCGCTTCATTAGAGCGTTATTTAAAATGTAAATTTAAAGTAAGTGTAGCCACCATCAGCAACTCCAAATGGTCCATTTACAGAAATAATCACGGGGGGATGGGCCCCCATCATCTCTTAGAAAGGACTTCTAGATAAACTCTTATCTGGTTTGTGGATCTGGGCAATACGCTATCATTTCAGTACCGATCTGAGAAAACCATGATTAGATATGTAAATGTGTTGGAGGAAAAAAAGAGAAATATTGTAATTATTTCTCTATCCCTGCCTCAAAGAAGTGTAGATGATCAAAGTGTGTCTATGCCACAAGAAACATTGCTCTTTTTCCTGAGTTATCTTTCTCTCTCATACATATCAATAGCATTGGCCCTTGTCACTTTGTAGTAATTAATCTCATAACTGTCTGTCTCTTTGGCTTGAGTCTGAAGACAGAGGCCCTATCTGATGGCCATTGTGCCCCTAGTTTGGGTTGGGCGTCTTTAAGGCCCCTTGCTCAAGGATGACAGGTATACGGCATGCATGCTTTCTTCCAGCTTCCCACACTGTGGAAGACATTACTAATCAACTACTGCCCTGAGCCTCTTGCTGGTCACAGAATTCTTCAAGATAGACCTGTGGGTAGTCACTATCAGCTCACCACAGACGACAGGAAAAGTGGGACCCTTTCTACAGGCCTGTTTTAATGCTTAAATATGAAGCTTTCTTCAGATAGGCCGGGCTCTGGAACCACGAGAACACTGAGGTAACGTGAGGTAATGGTAGCGGCTCCCAAATCAATATCTCTCCTCTGCTGAGGGCAGGTCCAGGGGGGGGTTCATCAAAGAAGAGACACGGGCAAGTGACCCACGGTGGGTGACCTTACAGGCAATTCTTCAGTCTGGAGCTAACAGTCCAAGTTTCCTTCAGTGATGAGGTTTGAGATGTGAGACTAAGAGGAGTCAAAGATTATGGGAAAACTTCTCTGCTGAAATGAAACCATCACCCAGAGGCGGCTCCAGAGCTTCCTGGTCCACGGAGTTCTGGCGTCCACTCGTCCTCGATGGGTCTCTAACCTTTATCTTACACACCAACAAAGTTCTCTTTTTAGTGAAACTAGTCTGAGCCCTAAAAAATTCACACTGCAATAAAAGTCATCGACAATTGACAACGTGATTTTACTCAACATTTTTGGCATTTGCCTTGCTTTCAAGCTTTGCTTGTACGGCTAACAAGCCGTGTTTCGGCAGAGCCCTCCACACCCCCACGTCTGGCTGGAGGGCTGGAAGGGACACGACTGGATGGCTTTGGAGTTCTGTGGCATTTGCTCCGCTACCCTTTTACTCAGTGATGACTCAGCCCTGAGGGATTGGTTCTTTCCCCAGGTTCTTAAATCAGAGATTTGTCTTTCTCAACTGTAAAGCAGACACTCATTTTTAGTGAGAGGCAGCTGTAGGGCTCCAGCCCTGGCTCCACCGTGGGTGTGTATGTGGCTGTGGAGATGTTCCTTTGCTTCTCTGTGTTTCTGTCAAGCAAGCAGGTGGAAACACTGATCTCTAAGGACCCTTACAGCAGTGAAGGTCCTTGACCGACTCTGCCCAGAGCTGGACAAGGTTGAGGTCTCAGGTCGACCTCTTCCCTCTGGCTTGGCACTATTCCAGGCTGAGGGAGCTGGTCTCTCTCTAATGGTAGGAGGCACTAGAAGGCCACACGATGCCTCCCTGCCCAGCCTCCCGTGAGCCCTCGCTTCCCCTCAGAGGCCTGTGGCTTTTTTTTATCAAAAAGAGGAAACTCATTTCTCCTTTCTGGGTTCGACGGCTCCCACAAACTTTCCTCACTCCTCTCATTAGGCTCCAACTGCCTCCAGAGTGACCACTTGCAGCATGAGCCCCCAGCTCTTAGGGATGCTAAGTGAATTTTCCTTTTATACAACCTTCAGCAAGCCACAGGGTGAATAAACCAGGGTTCAGACATGGGCCTAGCTAACAAAGTCTTTCTAGGGTCAGGAAGAAAAAGCCAGGCTCGCACCAGAACCCAGGGCCTGAAAGATTAAGGAGGGTCTTCTCTAGATCCCTTTCATCTTGGATTGGACTCTTACCTCAATAAAAAAGGAAAGGCCGAAGCTCAGGCCATTGGAGTTGCTACACCCTGTTGGGTGTGTGTGTGCATGTGTTTCTTTTAAATGAATTCCTTCCAAAGAAAAAGCTTGCTTGTGTGGGTGGATGCTCTTTTAAGAGCCAAAAATTGGCCTCTGTCTGCTCTAACAGATACCTCAACTAAGACTTCTCAAGTGATTGGCACATGGTACCCAATGGGTATTCAGGTAGAAAATCTTTTTAATTTGGTAGAGTTAGGGATGTCAGAGAAGCTTTCATGATGTAATGGACCAAAATGTTCATCACTGCAGAAGTGCATGGGAGAAAGAGAAAGAAGAGAGAAAGTAGGGAGACCACCCTTTGTTCTGCGCACAAAATTCTTCCAGAAGACCTAGTAACCTCTTCATGGTTTACGAAGCCCAGAGGAGCTGATTTTAAAACCAGGGTCTCCCGACTCTCTATCCAGGGCTTTTTATCCCTAAACCCTTACTTCCTTTCTTGAAGACCCCCTCAGCTGTCTCCTCTGCACGCCAATGACCTGGATGCTCAGGCACTTTCACTGCCATCTTCTAGACCTCTCTAAGACCTCTTTGGAGTATACGTGCATCCTACTTGGAGCCACATCAAAATGATTAACTCCACACACAGATCATGTTTGGTTTCCCAAAGGACTCTTCACTTGACTTCACCGAGAGCTTCTTTGAAGAACAAGTTCTTCTGTGTTTAAATAGAACTTTATTTCCAGAAAGTGGGAGTGCAGGTCAAGTGTTGCAAGCAGAGGCTAAGTCCTGACGAGACAAGAGCCGGATAAAGTTCCAAGGAAGTGGAGGTGATGATCAACAGAAGGTATGAAGCAGGACAAGGACACATGTATGGAGCAGGAAGAAAGCAAGCCAGGGATGGAGGGGAGAGGCCAGGAAATGCCCAGACCCAGTGAGTGGGACATTTGAGCACCCAAGGAAAGATCCCCCAAATCCTACTGAGATCCAGAGAGCTACCTTGGCCCCAGCTCCTGCTTCCTGATGCCTCACCTGCTCGCCATCCCCACTAGCTACAATAGCCCTCTCTCCCAAGTCAGCCGAGAGAGGCACTCCTCCTTCCCTCATCCCCAAGGGCCTCATTTGATTGTTTGTTTCAGGAATGAAGCCATCGTGTAAAATTTGACCCATCTGAAGCTCCAGCAGCTTATGGCAGAGGAGAAGTCCCTTAGTTTGGCTGAGGATCAGAGAAAGCCACAGTGAGTCAGCAGGGACACTCTTTGGGGCTGACCCAATGTAACTTTTCTCTGCAGCAGAAAGCAGTGTAAAGAATGAGAAGAACGGATGGAGACACAGCCCTCTAGGGCGTTAGGAAAAACAGCCAGCTGATGGAAACGAGGAGCTCGAGGCACTGAGCTCAGCTGCTTTGACAAAGAGGTGAAGTCTTTCTTAGTTATTCCCACTGTTGGGTTTGACTCTTTCTATGTCCTAGTCCCAGTTAACCATTGTCATACAAGTCTACAGGCTGGGTTCGTACCAAGTCTTCAGCTGCACCAGGAAACAAACATCTCAGGTAGACACTTTCACTTCTGTTCAATACTTTTGTAAATAGATCAAACAAGCTGAAACCACTTTCCATTCCCAAAAAATTGAGTCCAGAGAAGTACCAAGCATGCTATCTAGTAAAAAAATTTTTTTTGTAACACTCATCTATCTTTTTGTCTTCCGCTCAAACAGAACACTAGGAGGCCTCTGAGATAACAGGATAATTAATCTCCTTTCAACAACTCACAGGAGTGAGTGGGCACAGCTCTGATCAGAGAGGGTGGAAAGCTGCGTTTAACACCAGGTACCACTCAACACTGCGTATGTGGTCTTGGGCAAGTCCTCAACTTCTCAAAACTTTGGTTTCTCCATCTGCAGAGTGAAATTTGGGACTTAGCCAGTTGTTTTCCAGCTGTGCTTCCTGCAGCTTTGGGGAACCGTGGCGTGAAAGAATCGGAGCGGGCGGGGGTCCCAGGATCTCCGCATGCATCAAACAGGACCGCTCAGGGCTAATCTACCTATTCGTCCCAGTAAAGGGTTTCTTAAAATATTTTTGCTTAAAATACTTTTAAAAATACAAATATTTTAAAAGATAAAATACAATTGAGAACTGCTGAACTTCGTAGATTCCAGAACAAATTCTTTGGAAAAAAAAAATCACTATTGACAAAGGAAAAATAATGTTCTGCACAGACACTACACAAAATGAAAACCCGTCAGTGCAGAACATCAGTGTCAATTCTGGAGTCAGATCATCCAATCATTTCACAGACCCCGAAACGAGGCTGATGAGGCGATATTTATATCCCACCTCATTAATCCCCACCCCCAAATACTTGACCTGCATGTCCTTGCTTAAAACAATCAACCATATAATAAACAAAACTTTAATTTTGCTTAATATTCATTAGTCAATATTTTATATTAAGGAAAAATATATAAGTTCATTTGGGGACCTTGTTATAAAAGCAGATTTTCTGGCCTGTCCTCCACAGTTGTCTTAGAATGTCTAAGGTGGGGACATGGAATCTGCTCCTTAAGGGGCCTCCCAGCCTACAGATCGCACTTTGAGACGCACCACTTGAGTTAGGTTGGGGCCCCCAGAGGCAGAACCCGGCAGGAAGTTCGTGTATAAGTGATGATTAAGAAATTGATCCCAGTAGAAACTGTCAAGAAAGTTGGGGGAGCAGGACAGGAAAGGGGAAGAACACACACTTGGGGATGACATCAGGGAAAGCCCCAGCTTCAGTCTGATCTTACAGAGAGATGCCTGAGAGAGGGCTTCTGCAAGAGCCAGGGGTCTGGGCTATCACACACTTGCCCCAGCTGGTCATTAGCTAAGGGCTGACTCACAGGGGATGCAAATGCCCAGGTACCACGAGCTCTCTGCATTTTGAGGACAAAACGGCTCCACAGCTTGAGCGGTCCTCGTGAGAGAGAATCTGGGTGGAGAAGGCAGGCGAAGGGCGCCACAACTGCAGGCCGTCAAGTGGTTCTGGCTCAGGAGGCCACAGTTTAACGACACACTCAGTCCAAGGTGCTCCATTGCTGAAAAATCAGTGCCAACAAACATGAAAACAGCATGAAAGTCCAAGGAAACACTTACGACAAGTTTGGACGAGTGAATAAGAAGGGAATACTCAGGATGAAAATGTTGCTGCACTCATGCACCGGTAATTTCATATAAAGTCAAAGGCCCATCAAATATGACGCTCTGATTCCAAAAGAATATTTTCTATTCCATTGGCAGTAAATTTCTTTTTGACACTCTTGGAAGGCTGCTTAATGGAATAACTTCCCATTTCACTGCCACTTCCCACCTGAAGTGTTCAGCTGTTAAGCTAGCCCATCCATCTCAATCCTTTTCCTTCGAGGCAGTTTATGTTTCTACATTTCTGATGATGACACATCTCCTTCTTGTCTCTGGTACCGAGCAACAAACTCCTTGAAGATAAAGACCACGTCTAATTGTCAATACACTCCAGTGCCTACAGTAAAGTTCTTCACAAACTCTGAACAGCTAACAAAGGCTTGCAGGGGGACTAAAACTATCCACACAGTCCAAAGCTTAACTTTGATACATTCATGTGAGCAAAACTGTCTTCAGCCTTCCATTATATTGGATTCCTTAGGTTAATCAACCAAGGAATCCCTTAGGTAATTAATCCTAATTCCTTAGGTAATTAATCAACCAAGTATTTATTGAGTACCTAGTCCGTACTCATCTTGACATTGAGAAAGTTATAAAGGTTATAAAACACAGTCCAAGCACCCTGGGTACTTAAACTATTTGGGAGAAACAAGGTTTAACTCATATAAACCAAGAAAATAGATAAAATAATGAAGTTATCAAGTGTTACATTATCAAATGGTACTAAAACCCAAATGGTAGGGAATATATCCAAAGTTAATTGTGAAGTACAGACCAAAGGGCAAAAGGAGTTAGAGTACGTTTCATCTCCATGTCAGTCGGCAGTGGTTGCCTAGAGAATCATCTCAAGAAGTCTTAGCCCAGATCTGAGCTGAGTCAGTCTCCCAGTTGATAAACAGTGTCTGCCAGAGCAAGAAATGATGACTAGTCACATAAGTACAGCAAATTTTATGCCCCTGCCAACAACGTTCATTTCATGGTCAAGAATAGCTTAACAGGAAAGAGCTTTTGGAACCCAGCTACCAAACGTAAATCCAAAGCCAATTTTTTTTTAAATTATGTTTCCTAGGAACAAGCTGGCTCTTCCCAGAACACAACAATCACTTCACTCATGGAGCCCAGCCCCCACTGCCTGCTTCTTCCCCCTTTCAAACAAATTTGCCAAATCATTACTCCCCCTGGAGGGCGCATGCATCTAAATCTACCCTGGACAGGGAACTTGCAGAAAAATAGGAAAGGAGAGGGGGAGCTCGTCTGAGTTCAATGTCAGTGGAGAAATGCAGCAGAGCAATACCATCGTTCACCACTGATACCTCAACGCTATTTGCACATTGGTGAAGGATGTTGTAGGAAATTTATCGTGTCATATCTGGACTTGGCTATCTCCCAGGTGGGTGGACCATTGGAAGGTCGGGTAAGAATAGTAAAGTGTGGAAAAAAGAACAGTGAATTTGCCAACTCAGAAGAGTTGGGTTCTAGTGCCAGATCTAGCACTTTCTTGTGTGAAACCTTGAGCATCATGTAAGTCTCAGCTTCCACATCTGGAGAACTGGATCAGTATTTTTGGCGTCCACAGAGAATATTTACTGGTTGAAGCTAATGTACTTTGCCCCTCCTTCTTGGTAAGAGTGCCCTGAATATATTTGGGGTCACGATCCTCCCTCAATTTTAGGCATATAATTTGAAGGAGACTGTCTCCTCCTTTCAGCACCTAGGAAAGGCCAATGAAGGGGCTAAACCATCCTTCCCTTCCAGGGATTGATTAAAAGCAAAGTACAAACAGAGGTACGTTGGTAAATGTTTAACAACTTGCTCTGTGAGTAATAAAAGCACTGATTCGTAGCAATTGCCCATTTCTGTGGTGTAAATACTCCCATTATGGTTGATTTTGAGCTACCAACATGATGTCCCTGAACTTGGGGCTGGGAAGAGATCCACACCCTACAAGCTGGCCCCAGTACACCACTGACACAATCCAATAGAAATAAAACTCAAATCCAATAGAAGGTAAACAAGGGCATGAAGTCTCCTCCACTTGACTTGCTTCTAAGAAAGTGTAAAGCTTGGGACCTAGCAGAACTGTCTGTTACAAAGAAAGAAGCTTGGAGGCCAGCCCCATGGCCAAGCGGTTGAGTTTACATCCTCCACTTCAGTGGCCTGGTGTTTGTCAGTTCAGACCCTGGGTACAGACCTACATACCACTCATCAAGCCATGCTGTGGCAGCAACCCACACAGAAGAACTAGAATGACCTACAACTAGGATATACAACTATGTGCTGGGGCTTTGGGGAGAAAAAACTAAAAAAGAGAACGACAACAACAGATGTTAGCTCAGGGCCAATCTTCCTCACACGCACACAAAAAACTTAGCAACTATCACCTTACACCTGTTAGAATGGCAAAAATATCCAAAACCAAGAGTGACAAATGTTGGAGAGGCTGTGGAGAAAAGGGAACCCTCATACACTGTTGGTGGGAATGCAAACTGGTGCAGCCACTATGGAAAACAGTATGGAGATTCCTCAAAAAGTTAAGAATAGAAATACCTTATGACCCAGCCGTCCCACTACTGGGTATATAACCTAAGAACCTGAAATCAGCAATTCCAGAAGTTCCATGCACCCCTATCTTCATTGCAGCATTATTCACAATAGTCAAGTCATGGAACCAACCTAAGTGCCCAGCAACTGATGATTGGATAAAGAAGTTGTGGTATATATATACAATGGAATACTACTCAGCCATAAAAAAGGACAAGGTTGTCCCATTCACAACAACATGGATGGACCTTGAGAGTATTATGTTGAGTGAAATAAGCCAGACAGAGAAAGACGAACTCTGTATGACTCCACTCATAGGTGGTAGTTAACATATGGACAAAGAGAACTGATCGGTGGTTGCCAGGGGAAAGGGGGGTGGGGGGAGGGCACTAGGGGTGAAGAGGTGTACCTACAACATGACTAATAATGATGTACAACTGTAATTTCACAAGGATGTTAACTTTTATAACCTTAACAACAACAACAAAAAAACTTAGCAACTGCATATAAAATTTTGAAATGGAGAAAAGGAAAAAAGAAGCTTGGACACCTAGAGCCTCCCCAGAGAAAGTATGCTGAATCTGGGTCATGATACCTGAGTCTTGGATCATTTCATGTAGAATGTCTAAAGCCATTTCTACCTACAAATTCACATTTTTGCCTAAGCCATTTTGAGGTAATATTTATGTCACTTAAAACCAAATGAAAGCCAACCATACACTACATATGTCATAGAATTGTTATAAGAATAAAGTGAGGTAAGGTATACAAAATTTGTAAATTTAAGGTCTTCAAGGGACCACATGTATTACCCACTGTGAACCGCAAGGACAAAGTTCTCTAACGGGTCATAATTGTCCTGGAATGAGGAGAGTGAGAAGAGGGGATTTTCCCTGCCATCATACTGACAGGAATGATCAGAGAGATGGCAACGGAGGAATGTAACAGTCTGAAAGCCAAAGTTTCCCACAATACCACTGGCTAGAATAGCCCAAGTAACAGCAAACCAGTCCCGTGCCAACGGAGGGAAGATTAGCTTGCTGCCAAGTCTGTGCCTCTCAGAAAAGCTGATGAAAGACACAGTAGGGAGGAGGCACTCCTTCATGCTCACATATGCTAAGAAGCCAATATCTGGAATTCTGGAAGGTACATCAGTAAAGTTCCACACCCAAGCACAAGAGAAACTGAGCAAGGCTATTGCCAACAGTGATAGATTCCAACGAGTCCTTGCTTTTCCTATAAAGTATTCAGATTGGTGGTTCTCCAGCCACCTTCCACAGCAAAGAATACGATAGTTAACCCTGCTTTTGTTACATATTGGGCTCATTTTGACTGATGAAAGAACCTGACAGGTAGGTGGTGTATCTATAGACTTGTCATTATAGACGAGAAAAGTGAGGGAACTGGGCATGACCACAGGACTCTTGACTCGGTGGAGACTAGAGCCCAGATGTCCTGACTTCAGGTCTAGTCTCCATACCTCCTTCACAGTCCTTAATCTAATTAACCTTATACAGGGGTTCTTGTTATTTAAGTATTTATTATCTAAGTGCGTGCATTTACAAAGTTCCATTAAGAACCTTGTAAACATAACAATCTCAAAATATTCTAAAGTAATGTTCTAATTACTTATAAATTTAGTCTCCCCTCAAATATCCCTTTCTGGTTAACGCTAGCACCATGCCTTTCTATCAGTTATGCATCTAGTCCATGAAGCTGAAGATGATGCTGGAGGCCTGCTGGGAACACACACGAGACCATCAACAAATATGGATCTCTCAGAGTTTGAGCATTTAACAATGAATGAAGAGAAAATCAACAATAGACGATGTCAGGACAAGTGTTTCAAAATAGTGATTTATGTATCAGAGAATTATTGGAAGTCTTTGAAGAAACTGGTGAAGCTCTCAAATATTTTCACTGCAAAAAATGACTTTTTCCATGATATTTCAATGGTTAGGAAATGACGTTGTTGAAAAAACTTATGTTAAAAATCCTATCTTGTATTCATTCTAAGCGTTAGCAAATTGTTGTGTTTATTACTGATATTTTGCCAAATGTAATATAAAATAAATTACTTGTTCCATTTTTTTCAAGATGTAGGCCCAGTGAGACCTTAGTATTCCCTTCACTCTTATGAAATTTTGGTCCTTGATTTTAAGTGAATTTATTCTCAAAAATCTTTATTTTCTACTATTTATCCTTAGATAATAGGACTTCCTTTACGTAGAAGGGGCTTCTGAAGTGTTTATTAATTGATTGGCTGGATGAATAGAAACGGCTTCTTCTGCCTTCAGGCATGACCACAGGTAAGTCAGTTTTGATCAACAAGCACCTACAATATGGTTCCTAAAGATGTTTCTGGAAAGGGATGGCTCAGCAACCTTGAGTCTTTCACTTAGAGAGAAGAAATTGGTAACACTTTACTAAGTCTCACCAGTACATCTCTGGTTCTACCTCAATCCATGTATAAATAGATGCGAAACATTTACTATGTGCCAGGCACTGTACAAGCATTCAGTACCATGGACTTCCCCTGAGGAACGTGTAGATTAATCAAGGGATTAATATGTAGAATATTTGAAGTCCAATATATGATTGTATAAAATCAAAGGCTAGTGCATACAATGCAGGTGCTGAGAACCTAAAGGGAATTAAGAGAAGAAAAAATGGTAAGACTATAACGGATTAGCATCAATAAGATAATTATGGACAGAAAAGAAGAGAAAGGGGAGAGGCAGTATTGGAAAAGGTAAAATGGAGATAAGGCAAAACATAGGAGGCTCCTGAGTGCCCCTCTTCCAATGGATGCACCGATGAACAGCTACATAAGGAGCAAATCGCTCTGAAAGAGATCCAGAAACTCCTACACATTGAGTGAGAAAATACTCACTAAAATGAGTAGGAAAGGCTGAGATACGTTATCACCATAAACCCCACCCCCAGCACAGCACCATACAATCAAGAGGGAAAGCCCAACTCCCAAATTTTCCCCTAGGAGTGAAGGGTTTGAGCCCCGCATCTAAGACCCCAACTTTTAAGGTTCCCACCTGAGGGACAGGCCCCCAAAACACCTACCTTTGGAAGCCAACTGGGCTTGTATCCATGAGACTCATATGACTACAGTAAACAAAGAAGTTCTCAACTGGCTATCTCCTCAGGAGCACAGAGAGTGCAGGCAAAAATGCCCATCCATCTCCCAATCTGTTCCTAGAGAAGTTTATCTGCACACTTTAAAAGCTGCTGCCTGAGGGTCAGGCTTCTAATTTAGCTGTGATCCTCCCTGGAGATGAGAGAAGCTGGTGTACACCCTTCCTACCTTCCCCCTCTGGCCTGCTCCAGGTCACCAGTATTGCTTGGAAGGAGGTTGTACATATGACTGCTCCCCAGCTTTCAAGGGTGGGTCCTCAGATTGCCTGGCTCTGATGACCAGTGGGGCTTGCATTCATGAGTCCCACAGGACTGGAGCAAACAAAGCAGTTCTTAACTAGTTATCCCCCAACTCCATCCCAATACTCAGCACAGAGGGAGAGGAGAAAAATACCCATCTCCTAGTCTTTCTCCAAAGGGGCTTACCTGCATACTTCAAAAACTGCTCCCTGAGGTCCAGGCTTCTAATTTAATAGGCATGTAGGGGCTGGCTGTCATCCTCCCCAGAGAACTGGGAAGCCAGCCGGCACCTCCCCTGCCTTCTTCATCTAACCCACTCCAACAATAATACCAAGTTACCTGTATCTCCCTGGAAGGAGCTTGTATACACATGTGGTCCCCCAGCTTTTGTGACTGCCACACAATGGATGGGCTCCCAGATCACCTGAATTTCATAGCCATGGGGCTTACATTCACAAGTCCACAGGACTATAGCAAACAAAGAAACAGTCCCTAATGAGCATGGGAATACACACACAGCTATACACCCAGGCCTAGCACAGAAGTAGCAAACAAAAATGCTTATCTCCCAGTTTCTCCCTGGAAAGGGCTTAACTGCATGTTTTTCCAGCTGCTGCCTAAGAGTCCAGCTTCCAATCAACCTTTAAGTGTTAATTGTGATTCTTCCCTTTGGGAAACTGATGGGTCTTGGCACACCCTCAACTACTGGGAGCCTCTAAGAACAAAGAAAGAGGCTTGGACAATCACAAAAGTTTGCCAGACAACTAGGAGCTTGGGCTGGTCCAATTGATGAAGTTTATCTCCTACACGAGACCACTCTGACAAGACTGAGGAGGTAGCTGTTTTATCTACTGTGCAGAAACCAACACAGAGTGGAGGAAAATGAAGAAACAGAGGAACATGTTCCAAACAAAAGAACAATATAAATCTCCAAAAACGGATCTTAATGAAATGGAGATAAGTGATTTGCCTATTAGAGAGTTCAAAAAATCAGTCATAAAGATGCTCAAGGAGGTCAGGAGAGAATGAACGACCAAAGTGAGGATTTCAACAAAGAGACAGAAAATATTAAAAGTATCAAACAGAAATCAGAGGCATCAGAATACAATAATTGAACTGAAAAATTCAGTGGACAGGTTCAACACTAGACTATATCAAGTGGAAGAAAGGATCAATGAACTTGAAGACAGGGCAGTGGAATTCATCCAATCAGCAGAACAAAGAGCAAAAAGAATGAAGACAGCTTAAGGGACTTATCAGATACCATCAAATGGACCAATATATACATTTTAGGGGTCCCAGAGGAGAAGAGAGAGAGAAACAGACAGAAAGCTTATTCAAAGAAATAATGTCTGAAAATTGCCCTAACTTGGGGAAAGAAACAGACATCTACATCCAGGAAACCTATAAATTATCAATTAAGTTAAATCCAAAGAGAGCCACAATTTGAGACAAATTATAATTAAATTGTCAAAAGTTAAAGACAGAAAATCTTAAAATCAGCAAGAGAAAGCAACTCCATAAGACTACATGACTACAAGCCAACGTCCATAAGACTACAGCAAATTTCTCAGTGGAAACATTGCAGACCATGAGGGAGTGGGATGATATATTCAAAATGCTGGAAGAAAAATGTGCCAACCAAGAATACTCTACCTGGCAAAGTTGTCCTTCAAAATTGAAGGAGAGACAAACAAAAGCTGAAGGAGTTCATCAACATTAGATTGGCCTTACAAGAAATGTTAAAAGGATCTCTTCAACCTGACACAAAATGTTGCTGTTTACTATCAGGAAAACATAAAAGTATAAAACTCACTGGTAATGGTAAATATATAGTTAAATTCAGAGCACTATAATGTTGTAATGGTGGTGGGTAAATCACTTATAACTCTAGAATGAAGATTAAAAGACAAAAGTATTAAAAAATAACCATAACTATAATAATTTGTTAATGAATACACAATGTAAAAGGATACAAATTGTGACATCAGAAATGTAAAATGTGGAGAGGAAGCGTAAAAATGTAGGGCTTTTGTATGCATTCAAATTTAAGTAATCAGCTTTAAAAAGACTCCTATACATATGTTTTATGTAAGCCTCATATCAACCACAAAGCAAAAGCCTATAGTAGCTATATAAAAGATAAAAGAGAAAGGAATCAAAGCACACCGCTACGGGAAATAATCAAATCACAAAAGAAGAGAGAAATAGAGGAAGAAAGGAATTACGAAACAACCAGAAAACAATTAACCAAATGGCAATAGTAAGTCCATACCTATCAACAATTACTTTAAACGTGAATGGACTAAATTCTCTAATCAAAAGACATACAGTGGCTGAATGAATTAAAAAAACAAGACCCAACTATACGCTGCCTACAAGAGACTCACCTCAGCTTTAAGTAAACACACATACTGAAAGTGAAGAGTTGGAAAAAGAAATTCCACGAAAATTGAAGCCAAAAGAATGCAGTGTCAGCTATACCTATATCAGACAATACAGACTTCAACCTAAAGACTACAACAAGAGACACAGAAAGTCACTATATAATAATAAAGGGGTCAATTCATCAAGAGGATGTAACGTTTGTAAATATTTAGGTACTCAATATAGGAGCACCTAAATACATAATACAAATATTAACAGATCTGAAGGGGGAAATAGACAGCAATACAGTAATAGCAAAGACTTCAATACTCCACTTTCAACAAGGGATAGTTCATCTAGACACAAAGTCAGTAAGGAAACATTGGACTTAAACTACACATTAGACCAACTGGACCTAATAGACACGTATAAAACATTCCATCCAACAGCAGCAAAATACACATTCTTCTCAGACACATGGAGCATTCTTCAGGAAAGATCATATGTTAGGCCACAAAGCAACTCTTAATAAATTAGAGAATTGAAATCATATCAAGCATCTTTTCTGATCACAAGGATGTAAAACTAGAAACCAATTACAAGAAGAAAATGCACAAATATGTGGAGATTAAACAACATGCTCCTGAACAACCAATGGGCCAAAAACAAGAAGTCAAAAGAGAAATAAAAAATATCTGAGACAAATAAAAATGGAAACACAACATACCAAAACTTACAGGATGCAGCACAAGCAGTTCTAAGAGGGAAGTTTATAGTGATAAATGCCCACATTAAGAAAAACAAAAGATCTCAAATAAACAACCTGATTTTACACCTCAAGGAACTAGAAAAAGGAGAACAAACTAAACTCAAAGATAGTAGAAGGAAAGAGATAACAAAGATCAGAGTGAAAATAAAAGAAATAAAGACTAAAAAAAAAAAGAAAATATCAGTGAAATTAACAGCTAGTTTCTTTTAAGATAAACAAAACAGAGAAACCTCTAGCTACTCTTACCAAGCAAAGAAGAGAGAGGACTGAAATAAATAAAATTTTAAATAAAGGAGGAGCCACTACAATTGATACCACAGAAATGCAAGGGATCAGAAGAGACTACTATAATAATTATTAATATAATTATAGTAGTATAGTATTAATATATTAATATAATTTATGCCAACAAATTGGACAACCTAGAAGAAATTGATGAATTCCTAGAAACATACAGCCTACCAAGATAAATTATGGAGAAATAGAAAATTTGAATAGAGAAATTACCTGTCATAGGATTGAATTAGTAATCAAAAACCTTCCAACAAAGAAAATTCCAGGACTGGATGGCTCTGCTGGAGAACTCTACCAAACATTTAAAGAAGAAATAAACCAATTCTTCTCAAACTCCTCCAAAAAATAGAAGAGGAAGGAATACTTCCAAACTCATTTTTTGAGGCCAGCATTATCCTGATACCAAAGCCAGATGAGGATATGACAAGAAATGAAAATTACAGGCCAATACCCCTGATGAACATAGATGCAAAAATCCTCAACAAAATATTAGCAAACCAAATTCAATAATACATTAAAATGATCATACACCGTGATAATTGGGATTTATTCCAGGTGCGCAAGGATGGTTCAACATCTGCAAATCAATCAATGTAATGCACCAAATTAACAAAATGAAGTATAAAAACCATAGGATCATCTTAATAGATGCAGAAAAAGTATTTGACAAAATGCAACATCATTTAGTGATAAAAACTCACAACAAACTGGGTATTAAGAGAACGTACCTCAATATAAGAAAGGCCATATATGACAAGCTCACAATTAACATTATAATCAATGGTGAAAAGCTGAAAGCGTTTCTTCTAAGATCAAGAACAGGACAAAGATGGCAACTCTCACAACTTTTATTCAATGTAGTAGTGGAAGTCCTAGCCAGTGCAATTAGGCAAGAAAAATAAATACAAGGCATTCAAATCAGAGGAAGAAGTAACATAGTCTCTATTTACAGATGACATAATATTATACATAAAAAACCTAAGGACTTCACAAAAACAGTGTTACGACAAATAATCAATTTCAGTAAAGTTTCAGAATACAAAATCAATATACAAAAATCAGTTGCATTTCTACGTACTGATAACAAACTTTCAGAAAGAGAAATTAAGAAAAAAAATCCCATTTATAATAGCATCAAAAAGAATAAAATACTCATGAATAAATTTAACCAAGGAGGTGAAAGATCTATACCATGAAAACTATAAGACATGAAAGAAATTGAAGAAGACACAAATAAATGGAAAGATGTTCCATGTACATGGATTGGAAGAATTAATATTGTTAAAATGTCCACATTACCCAAAGCGACTCTAAGATTCAATGCAATGCTTAACAAAATTCATATAACGTTTTTCACAGAAATGAAAAGAAATCCTAAAATTTGTATGGAACCATGAAAGACCCTGAGTAAACAAAGCAATCTTGAGAAAAAGCAGGAGGCAACACATTTCCTGATTTCAAACTATATTAAAAGCTATAGTAATCAAAACAGTGTGATATTGGCATACAAATAGACACATAGATCAATGGAGCAAAATAGAGAGCCCAGAAATAAACCCACACACAAAGGATAAATTAATGTACAACAAAGGAGTCAAGAATATACAATGGGGAAGGACAGTCTCTTCAATTATGCAAAAGAATAAAACTGGACTCCTACATTACACCACACACAAAAATCAACCCAAACTGGATTAAACACTTGAATGTAAGACCTGAAACTGTAAAACTCCCAGAAGAAAACAAAAGGGACAATCTCCTTGACACTGGTCTTGGCGATGATTTTTTGGATTTGACACCAAAAGCAAAGGCAACAAAATAAAAATAGACCAGTGGGACTACGTAAAACTAAAAAACTTCTGTACAGCAAAGTAAGTTATCAACCAAATGAAAAGGCAACCTATGGAATGAGAGAAAATGTTTGCAAACCAAATATCCGATAAGGGGTTAATATCTAAAATATATAAGGAACCATACAACTCAATAGCAAATAAAAAACCAATTTAAAAATGAGCAAAGGGATTGAAATAGACATTTCTCCAAAGAAGACATACAGGTACATTAAAGGTGCTCAGCATCACTAATCATCAGGAAAATGCAAATCGAAACCACAATGAGAGTCACCTCACGCTTGTCAGTATGTCTATTATCTAAAAGATAAGAGATAAGTGCTGGCAAGGGTGTGGAGCAAAGGGAACTCTTACGTACTGTTGGTGAGGATATAAACTGGCACAGCCACTATGGAAGACAGTATGGTGGATCCTCAAGACATTAAAAATAGAACTACTACATGATCCAGCAATCCCGCTTCTGGGTACATATCCAAAGGAAACAAAATCATTGTCTTAAAGAGAGATCTGTGCTCTCATGTTTATTGCATCGTTATTCACGATAGTCGAGGTACCGGGAACAACCTAAGTGTCTACAAATGGATGAACAGATCAAGAAACTGTGAGATATATATGTAACAAAATATCATTCAGAGTTAAAAAAGAAGGAAATCCTATCATTCGCAACAACATGGATGAACCTGGAGGGCATGATGCTAAGTGAAATAAGCCAGAGAAAGACAAGTACTGCATGGTATCGCTTATATGTGAAATCTAAAAAAAAAAAAGTTGAACTCCTAGACGCAGAGAGTAGAAAAGTTGTTGCAAGGAGCTGGGGTGGGGGAAATTGGGAGAGGTTGGTAAGAGCGTACAAACTTCCAGCTAGAAGATGAATAAGGTCTGAGGATCTAATGTAGGACATGGTGACTCTAGTCGCTATCACTGTAGTGTACAATTGAAATTTGCTAAGAGAGTAGAACTTAACTGTTCTCACAATAAACAAAAGATAAATATGTGAGGTGATGGATGTGTTAATTAACTCAATGGGGGGAATCGTTTTACAATGTATAGGTATATCAAATCATCGGTTGTACGTTTTAAATATCTTACAATTTTATGTATCATTTATACCTCAATAAAGCTCTAAAAAGCTTTAAAAAAATAAAAGGTTTTGGCTGTTGGAGGTTCAGGAAAGTTGTCTTGAAGAATAGGAGGGAGTTAGGTGAACATGGGAAAATCCTATTCCCTTTTCAAGTCCGTCCATGGGTAACATTTTAGCAGCCTCTTTCACTGACTCCTTGAGGAGTCTGTGTGCGCTCCTGTGCGCATGTACAGGTACACACCGCTAGTCCAAAACCACTTTACCTTTTCTCTCAGCTGAAGGTGGTGTCTCTTGTGAACAACACGATCTTCACCAATATAGGAAAGCTTAGACATACAGGCTTCCAAGTCCTGTTTTTCCACACCCAAAGAGATTATCTATCAATCTGGGGTTGTATCAATCATCTACTGCCACAATAATGCTATGTAATTAAAAACCATCAAACCTCTGTGACTTGCATTGAACTAACAAGTCTGCAGAGTTGAATTGATCTGGACTGGGCTGGGCTGATCATGGGTAGGCTCACCCACATGTCTATGGATGACTGGCCGTTGACCCCATCTAAGAAGGTCTCAGCTGAGGCGAGAGGAGTGACTACTCTATTTCATGTATCTCTCATCATCTATCGTGAACACGTTCGTTCATGTGACCACAGTAGAGGGCAAGAGGTCACAAGTCCAAGTGGTATTCAAGCCTCTGTGTGAATCAGATTTGCTAACATTCCGTTGGCCAAAGCAAGTCACATGGAAGATTCCAGACTCAGTGTGAGAGAGCATTTCAAAGTTACATGGCAAACGGTGGGGGTGGAAAACCGGGCCCCTTAAAGCCATGAGGGTTATAACAACTTGTAATTAACAAAGCAGGGAAAGGACCAGTAGGTACAGTCATGTGATCCATTAGACACCCTTCCGTAAAGATTTCTTCCAGCCTCGAACACAGATAGAAAGAGGGGGAGGGGTTATATTATTTTTTAAAGTGAGCTAGCTGAGCAGCCAGCATTTTCCCAAGGCTGCCCTGCTCTATTCAGAAGAAAGACGCGGGCAATAGGCCATGCTTGGATGCCTCGGACCATCTGCCAACAAAAACAGAAAAAAAAATTAATTATGAATGGTGTCTTCCCATGCTAATCATTTATTGTAAAGGATCTCTCCAGCTTGTTTATAATAGCTGTTGCCTAAGGGTGCATGCTGTATAAATTGTCTGATTACAGGATACACAGTGCTTCTTAATAGGCCTCAGCTGATTAGGAGAAGGGAAAGAAATTAAAGAGGCCATTTCCCTTTAGGTATGCAAATATCTCCCAGAACAAAAGACAAAGATATGATAGACCATGATGAAACACACCCTCTTTTCTTTTTACCTTAAATTATGTACTAGGCAAGAAGCAAGCTTCATTGCATGTGTCAGCTGACATGTGAATGGTCTACTAATTGAAACAATACCAATGCCAGAAATGCATGTTAGGTGTCGAGCGAAACTAGCTCCCTGGACAGCCACGCAGCAAATGGTAGCATGGTCCTTGAATCTTCGGGTAAAGGGGCACTTCTGATTTTGGGGTAATTTGACTCTGCCTCGTTGAGCTAAATTTGTTTGTACCATATCGGTCTTCTCATTTCTGAAGCCAGACTTTACATGTCAACATCTGGCAGGGAGGGCATTTGGAAAGACAGACTAAATTTGTTTGAAAAATAGTAAAATACATAGACGTACACAGACTCATTTCTTCTTCTCAGGCACACACAGACTCACACACCCCTCAGGGACATGGACACACACGCATACGCACACACACACACACGTGTATGCAGGACCTTCTGTCCCATGACTATTTTTCCTCTTCAAGTGTTCCTAGTGCTTTGAAGGAATATATTTTATATGTTTTTTCATCGTGATTTCACTTTTTGGGAGAGCAAGGATTTCGTAGGTCTCTGTCCTCAGCCAGCTTATAGGAGTAAAATGCAGAAGTGCGTGGAGATGTTTATGGTAGCTCCAAAGTGAGGCTTCTAACTGTTTAGAAGAAAATAGTCTGGGTGCCAGATCTCAGGCACCTCCAAGGGCCGGTTACAGTCCCTGAGGGGCGAAGAGAGATCATACTTGCAGCCTGCCTGGGTAGAACTTCCCTACTTCAGAGTTTAGTCAATCTCATGTACATCTTATCAGTGCTTCATTACAGCTGAATTAATTTTCTATTGCCATATAACAAATTACCCCAAAACTTAGTGACTTGAGACAGCATCATTTATTATCTCATGGTTTACATGAATCAGGAACCCAGGCACAGTTTAGCTGAGTCCTCTGTCTCAGTCTCTCATAAGGCTGAAATCAAGGTGTCAGCCAGGGCTGAGGTCTCATCTGAAGGCTTGACAGGGGAAGAATCCACTTCCAAGCTCACTCACATTGTTGTTGGTAAGGCTTAGTTCCTGTGGGCTGTTGACCAAAGGCTGCCCTCACTTCCTTGCAGGCAGCCTTCTCCATCAGGGCAAGCACACAGAAAGAGCCAGATAGAGAATGCCTGCAAGATGCAAGTGACAGTCTTTCACAATCTAATTTCAGAAGTGGCATCACATCATGTTTGCTGCATTCTATTCACTAGAAGTGGGTCACTACGTGCAGCCCACACTCGAGGGGAGGGGATTATACAAGAGTATGAATACCAGGAGACAAGCATCACTGGGAGCCATGTTAGAGGCTGCCTACCATAAGATCCCTTTGGGATCACTTACTGTAGACAACCCTCTTAGGAAACTCCTTCCCCTAATGCTGGCTCAGATTGTCATCCTTTGCAATTGCGTTTCCCTCTACACATTCTGTAAATGATGAAATTGTTTTCTTATCATTTGAATATCAATTCAAACATCACCCTCTGAAAAATTTTCAACCTCTATCTAAACTAGTCACTTATTTCCTATTATTAACTTATCTCATTAGCCCACTTTACTTTTTTCATAGCCTTTATGTTTACAAAGTAGCTAATTTTTCACTTGCTCATTATTATTACTTTCCTCTCCAGGCTCTAAGCACCATAAGGAAAGAAAGACCTGGTCTATATTGTTCATTCGTATATTCTATACCTAAAACAGCACACATAGTAGGTGTACAATAAATATTTGATGAACTAATGAATAAATGAATGAATCTCATGTAATGTGGCTCAAGAAAACCCAGCTGCCGTTCAAACAGGTTGTTTACCTCCCGATGCTTCAGTTTCCCAATACGTAAAATGAAAATACATTCCCCTTAGACTTCCTTTTGCAAGGGGAAAATTAAAGATAGCTGAGAAACATTTTACTCTTAGAGTATAACAGTGGTATTTGACAATTGTTTTTGACATACGGTTATTTGGGTTGAAATTTTCTTTTCAAGCCAAATTAAATGAAGCAAAACCTTAAAGAGAGTACTCGAGAATCGACTGGGAGGCAATTTGACCCCAGAATCACTCTGGGGTCAGAATACGTCGGTTCTAGTTTTGACCTTATCACGGACTATGAGACCAAGGGCCAGTTCGCAGCCTCACTGTCTCTGAGCTAAACTGAAGGAGCTGGACCAGCTGATTTCACTACGCCAACTACATGTTGCAAAGAAAACTCAAGCCATTGGATCTAAATAAGAAGTCACTTCTGATCTTAAAGAAAATCTTGGAGATTCTTTTGAATGAAACTTTTAGAATTCCTGATACATGCCAATGGCCCATGGAGTCCACAGTTTTTAGAACATTTAGAACTGGGATTACTCAGAAAACTGAAGACAGATAATCGCCACATCTAAAAGGCAGCTTCCTAGCTCTAAATTCAAAATATAAACCTTCAATTAATGCATAAATAGGTAATTAGGCAAGCATTATAAAAGGTTAATGATAGAATTTAGATGGTGGGCATATAAGTGTTTGTTGTAAAATTCTTTCAACTTTACTGCATGCTTGGAAGTAGTTATAATAAAATATTTTTAAAAATTAAACCCCAACATCAGTAGTTTAAGGGCTCAACTCCTTGCCCAGCACATTTAGGTATTCCTGGCTGTAAATGTCCTTTTTTTCAGGCTACACCATGTCATCCCATTTGCTATACTGTCACTTTGAATGGTGGTTCACCCAAAAAGCAATTTTCAGAGGTTATCCAGAAACTTTTAAGATTGACAGGTGGGTGAGAGATATTCCAGAAGCATGTCAAAATGCAAAGTGCAAAGAGCAAAGGAAATGCCAGTGACCACATACTTGTCCATTTATGACCTCGTTTGAACCCATGAGAGAGGCAGAGTGGGCAAAAATGTGACCATCCTATAGGCAAGAAGATGGAAGCCCCAGGAAGTGAAGTGCCCTCCCTAGGGTCACACATGTATGGAAGAGTCAGGATTTGAATTTGGGTCATTGGACTCCAACTCTTGCATCTTTAGTCTAATAATAACAGCTATCACTTTATTGAGTTTCTACTATGAGCCACGCTCTATGGTAAATGCTTTTCATGTACTAACTCATATTCCTCCTCATAGCAACTCCATGAAGTAGGAACTACTTTTATTATCCTCATTTTACAGGAGGACATGGAGGCTCAGAGAGGTTAATTAAGCTTGCCCAAAGTCACACAGCTAGTAGAGGTGAAGCTAGAATGTAAACCTCATCACGATCCCAAGGCATCTCAGGACTAAGAAAAGGTATGCATTGATGACTATCAAGAATCATCTAAAGGTCTCTAAGATTAGATTAAACTTCCAGTGAATCCAAGTTCCCTATGCATGGCTATGTAATGAATTTCTTAATAGCTGTCAATGTCAGTGAATGTTCTCCTCTTCTGATCGCTACCACCCTACAAAGGTTCTGTGAGTTGAAGTAGATTTAACAAAGTCATTACAAACCTGGACCACTGGGAAACATGTTGGTTGATAGCATCTATTCACAACTGAGAGGAAAAAATGTATGAATTTGAAAAAAATTACATGTTTTTAAAACTAGTTCTGAAATTACTTCAAAAGCAAATTGTATTTGTATACGAAGGTTCGTAACAACGTTATTGATAATAGCCAAAAAAGTAGAAACAATCCAAATTACCATTAACTGATGAAGGGATAAATAAAATGCGGTATATCCACAGAATAGAATATTATTTGGCAATAAAGAGAAATAAAATACTGACACATGCTACAACATGGATGAACCTTAAAAACAGTAAGCTAGGTGAAAGAAGCCAGCCACAGAGGATCATATGCTATATGATTCCTTTTATATGAAACAGCCAGAACAGGCAAGTCGACAGTCAGAAAGTAGACTAGCGGTTGCCAAGGGCTAGATGAGAGCAGAGTCTGGGTGGGAAGAGACAGCTAAGTCTCCTTTTGGGGTGATGAAAATGTTCTAAAAATCAGTTGTGTTGACGGCTGCACAACTCTGAATATATTCAAAGCCATTGAATATGTACATTTTAAATGAGTGATTTGTGAGATATGTGAATTACATCTTTTTTTTCCTAAAGATTG
Source organism: Equus quagga (assembly GCF_021613505.1). NCBI lineage: Eukaryota > Metazoa > Chordata > Mammalia > Perissodactyla > Equidae > Equus > Equus quagga. The sequence goes on along the minus strand of NC_060279.1, from coordinate 48,286,168 downwards.
GCACCTGCATTAACATCTGCTGCCAATTTTTTTTCCCCCTTCTTCTCCCCAAAGGCCCCCAGTACATGGTTGCATATTCTAGTCGTGAGTGCCTCTGGTTCTGCTATGTGGGATGCCACCTCAACATGACCTGATGAGCGGTGCCATGTTCACACCCAGGATCCGAACCAGTGAAACCCTGGGCCGCCAAAGCGAAGCGCGCAAACTTCACGACTCGGCCACACGGCCGGCCCCTACATCTTAATAAAGCTGTTAAAACAAAGAACAAAAAAGTGACCCTGAACTGACTCAGAGAGTTTGCTAAGTTAGGCATGAACCAGAGATATAGCATTTTTTTAAAGTTATAATATTTTTAACTTTGAGTTTTCAGAAACTAATTAGTAGTATACTTTTCTTATGGGAAAAATAAGCTTTATATTTCCTATATTTTTTTGTTTTGAGTTGTTTCAGAGTCAATAAAATTACATTTGAAACTATATTTCATTGTTTTCAAAAACCAAATAAAACTATTCTTTATTCTTAGATGGGCCCTTCCTGCCACTTTGGAGAGGAATGATGTCAATGCTTGTTTGTGCCCAATAACATATGTGAGTATAAAGCATCTTCTAGCCAACGTCAACTGCCTGAGCTAAGACTAGGTCGTTCTCTCTCTGCATAAATTTAGCGTCTGCAGCAGACCCAGAGAATCTCCCTAGGGGCCTATTTCTGGATCTCTTGCTGCTAAAAGTGAGCTTATTGTCTTACTTTGAAGTGCGGAGAAGCACAAGTGGTCGACAAAAAGAGAGGCCTGGCTGTATCAACTGAGCCATCTTTCAAGATGAAGGGAGCCTGTGGCAATTCTGTGGACATCGCACCCAACCGCCTGGTCCCATATCATTTCCTTGCATAGCTGCCCAACTTTTGCCCACCACACCTGCTTTCTTTCCCTAAGGGCTTTCTCTAGCTGCCAGAGCCACTCGGCCTGCTTGCGCAGCAGGCCACAAGTGCAGGGTTGACACAGTGTGGGAGCAGCCCTCAGCCAATGCCACTATGTGGGACAACTCTGAGGTACAATCAGCACCTTCTCAGCTCCCCAACGGGATGAAACTCCACTTGTCCTCGCAGGCCACCCGCTTTCCATCACACCCTTTATTGGCTTCTTTTCTTTTCCTGTCTTACTTCCTGTGATGGTTAATTCTATGTCTACTTAGCTGGGTCATGGATATTTGGCCAAACCTTCTGGATGTTTCTGTGAGGGATGAGTTAGGGATGAGGGATGTGTCTGGATGAGATTTATGTTTAAATCAGTGGACTTTGAGTAAAGCAGTTTGCCCTCCATAACGTGGGCGGACCTCATCCAATCACTTGAAGGCCTGAATAGAACAAAACGCCCTCCCCTCAGTAAGAGGGAATTCTCTAGAAGATTGACTTCGGACTTCATCTGCAACATTGGCACTTTCTGGCTCTCTGGCAGACGGAACTCTAAACCTGAACTGTGACTCTTTCCTGAGACTCCAGCCTGCCGGCCTCCCACGTCAGATTCTGGACTGGCCAAGCCTCCACAGCCACGTGAGCCAATTCCTTAAAATAAGCCGCTTCCTGTATATATACATCCTATCGATCCTGTTTCTCTAGAGAACCTAATACAATTTCCCACTCTTTTACCGGAATTTCTCAAGAAACCTCTCAAACGAATTACTTGTACTTGAATCCTGATCTCAGGGCCTCTCTCTGGGGTAAGCTAAATAGGACAGGTCCTGAGCACCCACTGAGAAAAGATGCGCGACTCCTCCTGGTGGGAGGAGTCTTATGTGACTGAAAAGGTCATAATTGAGCACTTACTGCATGCTTGTCACATATTGCTCTGCCTTGTGTACAGTATACCAATTAATCCTCACTATAACTCTGTGCACGCAGTAGGCACCATTGCCGCCCCCATTTTACAGATGAGAAAAATTAAATCCAAAGACATTAGTATTGGATTAAATGCCAAAATATCTGACTCCAGAGCTTGCATGCTAAATCGCACTTCTTTCGTGCCCGGCATTTATTTATCTAGTCAAGCAAATAAAAAATCATCCTTCCACACTGCAGGACCACACATTTCTCCTGGATGCAGATGCTCTGAAAGGATGACAAGGTATAACTCCATTAGAACCTTGGCCCCACACCTGTGCCAGCTTTTCCTGCAACAGGCCACCATACCTGCTGCTGGGGGCAAAATGCCTGTTTCTAAGAAAAGTGTGCCTTTGAAGAAGAAAAGAGAGGAAGGGAAAGAAAAAAGGTGGGGGGAGGCCAAATGTACCAAAAAGGACCTCAGGAGTCTTCTTGGAAAGCAAACAGCTTTTGCAAAGCAACATTTTGATGAGTTAAGTGCAAATGAATCAGGAATAATGAGAAACACATGGGCTAAATTTTCCTTAAAATATACGAGTTTAAAAATTAAAAGGCAAAAGTGCTTGGGGAAAATGTGTTTTAAGTTTTAACCAAACTGCAAACATTTGCAAAATGGATCAAGATATTTGTTGAGCCCACAAAATGACTACGTTGGTCCATCCTGAGCAGATAGAGTGATAAAGCGACAGATAAACGGCAGACAGAGACATGCTGGGCCAGCCTGGACCGCGCTCTAAGAGAGAACTGTTCCGGGCTCCGTGAGAGCTGTAAATTGGGGATTTAGAGCAATACGGCTTTCCTTTCATTTATTTCTCCAAGTAACGCAAGGCACTGCACCCTGAATGTAATACTAATGACTAAATAATACAGTCGTTTGAAAAACTGTTGGTTGAGAACACAAAATATATTTGGTGGTTTTTTTTTAAAGTCCTTCAAAATTTGTGTTAGCAAGATGGCTGAGAGACAAGGAAGATGTGTTGGGATTCCGGAAGCTGGCAGAACACAGTGCCGAAGGATTCAACTCAGCTGTTGCCAGCTTCTGGGTAGCAATAAGGACATGTGTCAACAAGGAAGGATCACAGAGGCTGAAATTCCCCATTGCCATCAGAGCAGCAATCCGCGCAGAGGACTCCCTGGAAGGCAGAGCAGGACTTTCTGTGAAGAACTCGACCAGAGGCAGTAATTCTCTTCATGGAGCCGCCTCCACCCATCTTCTTATCAATGGGAAGCTGTGACACTTTCCGTTGGTTTCCATTCGCACTCTCCGAAACACTGACCAAAGTGCCAGCTTTGTTTTCAACCAATATAATTTTTAGGTAAAAAAAAAATGGAGCTTGTGGAAATATTTCCTTATTTTTAGAGAAGCAGCACTGTTGTCAGGCACTGACTTCCGAAGAGCTTTACAAGGTCCAGAACCATCACCAGGAATCCTGGGTCTGGATGAGCAGGCAGAACAGGCATGATGGCCCAGAAAGAGCAGTAACACTTGGCCTTGAAACTGGCTTTGTTTTCCTGAGAATTACCTGAAACACCCACGCCTCTTTGGAACCGAAAGCTCTGCAAGCAGTAGCTGGAGCCTCATCGTCTCCTGCTGCTGCTCTTCCTAAGGGTGGCCGGCAGGCAGACTAGATGCCTTCATGGCAGCTATTGACTCTCCCTATTTCCACAAAGGACCAAGTGGAAGCCAAGCTTCAGGATCTAGGAATAGATACCACTTTGAAGGAACAGACAGAATAGTGGGTTTTCCAGTTGTAAAGACGGGCCACGCCTGGGCTTGGGAACAAAAGAAGAGCAAGTTCCTAAAAAGAGACCAGACCCCCACCAGAGCAACATAGAGACATGTTTTTGACTCTTTTGCAGGCTGCTGTCCGTTACCAAGACTAACACCTTACTGCTGCGGACACAGGGCCCTAGGGAATTCAAAGAATATGGTCTTTGGGCTTTTCGGCCCAAGTTATCAGTCCTCTCTAAGATCTGGAATTTCTTTAGTAAGTAAAACACCTGGTTGTAACTGAAATAAAAACCCAAAGGAAAAAAATGGCTTTGTACCACATTCTCTCTGTGTTCAAGGTAATCAAAGAAAATCAATGTAAACCTAAGGATATGGGGGAGAAAATGGGAGAGGAAACTCTTCTGTGGAAAGGAAAAGAAAAAGGGCCTTTTTGAGGCTTCTTTAAAAGACAAGAGCCTCAATTTTAGACATACTCAGCTCATTCTCTCACTTACCAGATGAGCAGGCTAATTACCTTTTCTGAGCCTCAATTTTCTCTTCTGTAAAACAGGGCCTGATTGTGAGGCATTGTAAATATCAGGAGTGATATAGGTGATGTCCTGGCACAAAGTGGACGATCAGCACTTGGAAGCCATTTGCTATCACCATTGTTAACTAGCAGGCAGAGAACATGAAGTTGGCATGCAGCTACAGAAGCAACATGTTTCTGTTCTCCTCTGTCTGCTGATCAGGAGAGGTGGAGGGAAACCTCTGAATGCTCTCGGAGGCTCGACAGAATCGTGTGGGCCTTCTGCACGGCGACAATTCCTTGCAGGTGGAGTGACATTTCTGAAATGCCTTGACTGATACGTTCAGCCATGAAAATAAAATAAAATAAAATAAAATAAAGTAACCTCCATCTCATTAAGGAATGCAGAAACCCTCCTCCGGATCACCCACTTGAAACATGAAAAGGGGTGGGCTTTGCCAGGAATGAAAGTTATTCTCAAGACGCATTTCGGAAGTCACTCAAGAGAGCACCCTGTTCCTTCCTTGGAGGAGTGGCATCGCCACCACTGATCGGGAGGGCATGAGACATGGGGTGATCAGCCAGAAACGCAACATGGAAAGTCAAGGCCACTGATGTCTGGAACTTCTGTCAGCAATCAAAGATGCTCTATTTCAGGGGAATTACTCAGTGGGTCTTCAATAGCTCCATTTCTTAAAATATGTTCCTGGGTCTTTAGAGACGTTAATACTTAGTAAAAAATAGTTTCATGGTCAAGTTGGTTGAGAAACACTTTGTTAAACATCAGGAGGCAACTTTCTTTTGTAGAGATCGTTCTAGTACATTTCGTATCCTCTTTAAGGAACTTGGGAATCCTGCAGAGGGGAACGCAGCTTGGAGCTCTTCCAAGCTCACTTGATCACAGATCCCTTCTGTGGGGGAGCGTGTCAAGGGCCTCATGGTCCAAAGAATACCGCGGCGAGGGCTGGCACAAGCAACACTGACCGATCAGCCAAGTACTTCTCCTTCTTGGTTCTTGAGAGGAAAATTTTTAATTATCTTTTGTTGCTGATTTTGTTTTTACAACTCTGGTTCCCAAATTGGCTGTACTTCTAAGTCATCTAGGCATCTACGAAAAAAAAAACTATTTAAATTCTGGAGCTACATCCCAGATTCCCAGGGTTAGCAGCCCACGAGTCCGTACTTTCAAAGTCCTCCACCGGGGAGTGTGGGCAGCCATCCTGGCATAGCTAACCAAGGCCTGACACTTGGGAACCTGGGAGTTACTCCTCTACCCTGCACTGTGACGCCATCGTCTATCTTCTTGTCACCACAGACTGCACAGCTGTTGACGTGAGTCTTATCTAAAAGTGAAACTGGCACGTGATGGTGCCAACCCAAAGGGAATTTTGAAACCTGGAGAGAAAGGGATATTTTCTTTCCATTCTCAAGACCCAAGTAAGTAAGAGCAATCATTGACTCTCCCTAAAACCCATTAATTCTATATTTAGGAAACTAAAAGGAAAGAGAAAAAAAAGCCCAACCACAACCTCACACACGACGGAAAAGATTGTAGATTCCCAGTGGCTATGTTGGCAAAATGCAGAACGAACGACCTTCTGCGGCATGTTACCATTCTCCTATTGGATTTTTGTTTTCTAAAGTAGGTGAGCTAATTTATCCTGGACCCACGTTCCTGTCCACAGACTAGAGATCTGGTATCTTCATCACCACCAGAGGTAGGACAGTCTGGACAGGCCCAGTCTCTTGTATGCCTGCGAGCAGTTTTTAAAAGGTTTTGGTTAGCTCCAATTTTATTAGAATGAAAGCTTTTCACAAGTAAGAGGTTTTATGGGAGTTATTTTTAAAGTAATGTGTTTTTATTGGTTTCTGGTAAGATCAGTGAAATCACATGGCATTTTTAAAGAATTTTAAACCAAAAAAAGATGTTCAAACAACTTGCCTGAAACACAAAAGCTATGAAAGTCAGAATAAGATTATTTGAACACAGGCAAGTTAAAGCCAAAATCAAAACAGTTCTGAGGACACAGAAGAAAAGGGCAAAAGAGGACTTCTAGCCAGGACAAAGATGAACCGAGTTCAACATCTAATCTCACATCCATGGACTGAGGGACAGGCATTTGCATCTCTCTTTGACTCGGTTGCCCCCACCAATATGGGATCTCTATTTATTGTGTCTGCAAATTAAGTTCATTGGAAAAGAAAACACATTCTTAGTTACCTGGACCTCAAAAGAATATGGCACACAAAAGTCCAACCAAAGAATAAGAGCTGAACATCAGACACACAAATCACAGAAGAGCCAAGGTGGGATTCCGTCTTCTCCTGCTCTGCCTCTTTCTTCTTTGTCTTGTCTCCCTCATCTTTATTGTCTTTTTCCTGATTCCTAAGTAATACGTCCTCAGTGCAAACAATTCAGTCGTGCCTGATGCAGCCTGTAAGAGAGAACCTCTTCCTTCAGGTGAGAAAGCAGGTCAAGGGAGAGAGAAGGATGTCTGTCCATGGTCCACAGCAAGTCAGTTGGTCACCTAGGGCCAGAAACCAGATATTTCAACAGCTCTGTGCCACAGTCTGTAATCCTAATATGTACTTACTACGTACATATATACTCCTGTTTGCTATTAATTTGTTTCTTACCTCCCTAAAACACACACACATGTGCGAATGCCCCCAACCCCACCCCACACACACAATGTGATAGGAAGCTTCCTGAGCGAATGGCAAGGGCCATGTCTTTCTAACACAGCACTGTAGACCAAGTGTCTAGGACTTACTAGTCACTTGATAAATACATGCATGATTAAATGAACAAATCTTTGCACAATGCTCTTTCTCTCAAACCACAGCTGCCTCATAACCTTTTCATCCAATGCAAAGTGAGCAACCTGATAGATGTAACAGTGTGATAGAAAATCTGCAAAAGGAGTCCTCAGAACTCTTCCCTCTATGATAGAAAACAATTAAAGAGTGAATAATCACCTGTTCCTTGAGAAGGATGGCATTAAGGCAACTGAGTCTTCTAGAAAGAGAACAATAACAAGCTTCTGGAGATCTGCATATAAGTTATGCCTGTTCTATTGCAATTGTGTGACTTTGGACTCTTGTCGCTCCCAGAGGTGACAATGGTATTATGTACACTCTTTCTCCTGGAGCTGGGATAAGGGTTAGGTGGAACAATAATTTGAGGCAAGAACAAAAGTTAGAAGTGTTATAGACATACAGAATTTCTATCAAACAGGAGAAGCTTTCTGAGAGTGCTAGTCTGCCCATTTAGTTACCATGCAGTGAAATTATATAGAAGATGTAAAAATGCTTTCATAAAGCATGCACTCATCTCACTACGGATTCTGATGGCTGTCACAGAGTATGAACACTCTCTTTCTTGAAATGAAATCTTCAAGGGGATCATTTCCCCTTATGAGCTCTGAAGAAGGACTCCATCCTTTTCCTCCAGAAGGGGATCATCTTCAACCTTGAAATGTTACTTGGTTCCACCCAGTCTCTATTTAACTGTAAGACACAACACTACTCAGAATTATGCAGTCACCAACTTTGGACGCAAACTAAGAAAGGGAAAAGTTGAGCCTCTGGCTGCCATTGCTTGGAGATTCTTAAATGGAGAACAGATTAAGCTGTGTTCAATATACTGACTGCCTGTCTACCACTGAGAGTACACTGCCTCTACTTTCTCCCATTCCTTTTGGGTACTGGAACTTTCCATCATTTTCCTCTCTTACTGGATTGACTTACAAGTAGTCATTAATGGTGCTCACCAAATATGTCTTACTCTCCACTTCCTATGCACATTGTAGGACCGTGCTTCCTGGCCTTCTGGGGTTAAGTGAAGCCACGTGACTAGTTCTCATCTATGAGTTGTGAGGAGAAATGATGTGTGTCGCTTCCAAACTAGAAAATGTAACAGCTAATAAAAGTATCTTCAGAGATCTGTTTTCTCTACCATAGGACCCAGCAACAATTGAGGTATCAGCCTACATCCCAGAGTATGGAGAAAGGAGACAAAGGCCCAAGCTAACCCAAAATGAACATGCACAAGATATTAATTTTGATATTCTAAGGCCTGAAACTTTAGAATTGTTTGTGACTGCATCACAACCTAGCCTGTCAAGATGAAGGCAAATTAGAAAGGTAGAGAATATCTGCATTAATTTACCTATTGCCTATACCTGTAATAAACCACTCCCAAACCTAGTGATTTAAAACAACCAGTATTTTATTTGCTTATGATTCTGTGGGCTGGCAATTTGGCTTGGGCTCAGCTGAGTGGTTCTTTTGCTTACTTCACCGAAGTTACCCTTATAGCTGCCATCCATGGGGGTACTGGCTGGGAGCTGGTTTGTCCAGGGGGCTTCAGCCAGGAAGGCCCATCTCTGTCTCAGTCTTCAATAAGCCAGCTGAGGCTTGTCCATCTAAACCTCAATACAGAAAGAGAGCAAGAGCAGAAGCTGTAATGCCTCTTGAGGCCTATGATAAGAACTCCCACTTTCTATTGATCAGAGCAAGTCGCTAGTTCAAACTCAAAGGGGTAGGAAAATAGAGTCCACTTCTTCCTGGCAGGAGCAGCAAAGTCACATTCAAAAGGGTATAAGCATAGGGAAAGTAGGAACTTGTGGCCTTTTTTTGCAATCTACCACCTCATCTCATGATTAGAATACTGGCCCAGAGAGTTTAGACACTGAAACAACATCTCATCAATTTCTTTTTTCGCCATCACCAACAAGATTTTACTGAAGAAATGTTAACTCAAAGAGCCATTATTTCACCACCTGCCACAGACTGTCATCACCCAGTCTCCATGACACTACATGGCCTCCTTTTATTGCACACCTCTTTCAACCGGTAGCCACCCCATCTCCCAAAATACCTGGATCATCTCCTCTGTTATCATTTATACAATGTTAAAAAACACATCTCTCTCAGGAAGACCACTTGGAAAAATCAGATAAGAGCCGAAGGTCCCCAGTGGATTGGAAATTCTCACAACAGAGGGCAATGACTAACATATGAAGACAATTAAGGCCACTGTGGTAATTTGGATATGATGCTGAAGAACTTGATTAAAGCACTGATGAATAATAATAACATTACTTTCTGAGTACTTAATATTACTACTGCTAAAAGTACTCAATGCTAAATAAAACATTTGCTTTCCTAAGAATGACTATATCTTTACCAAAATGTGCGGGGCTTGGATAACGGTAGAGGGCATACAGGAAGTCTATGTTGATTACTTGTTTATACAATTTTAACAGATTTGAAATAAAATCTACTGAAAAGGGATAATCACCAGAAAGAAAAAATGTGAAGTGTTAGGGAGCCAACGGTGGGTCCTCTATCCCCAATCTGAGGCCCACCCACCATTCTACCTTCACCTGCCACTCCTATTGGCCAAAGATCCAGAGTCCATAGGGTCATTCCTCTTGTCTCTTGAATTCTTGCGGCATCTCCACCTTATGGTGTTCAGAGAAGGGCTGCATAGTTCAGGCCAGTGTTCAGGGTTTGCAGGCCTGGCATCCCAGATCCTGCCCTCTGCTGCTACCATGGACAAGTCAATAGGGAAGGGGCACACGAGGACAGGAATGCTCCGTCAGCCACATCACCCTGAAGACCGCAGGGAGACTGAAAGGCTGCTGCTCTCTCAGATGGAATGTGAGTGAACTTCCCTGGAGCAGTTGAATGGATCCAGCTCCAAGAGGTTCCAGAATTTGAAAGGGCAGCCGGCCTCTGGGCTGGTTGTAAAGGTTGTAGGAAAATTGTTGTGTGGGCCCTTGGAGTCACTCTCTGCAGGTCTGCTCCCTGCTGCCTGCCAGTTCTTTTTGCCCTGTGCTGACATCCTGTTTTCTGGTAGCCTGTGGTGACTCTTGAGGGAAGGAAATGAGTCCCCCTCTACCAGGAAGCCATCCTGAGCTGGCCAAGGGGGCTGCAGATCCTCTCCCACCCCCAAGGCATGCCTGAGTGCTTATTTCACTGTCAGCCTGCCCCAGTTTTAACCACTGTACTATCTTTTGTATAAAATTATAACAGAGTATTTGAGCTGAGACTGAATTGCTGAAATCTTGATAGCTAAGAACCAAGGATATAATACCATTTTGAAGCTGCCAACAGATTTCTAGTTCCAAATGATAGAGGGATCACATACTTTTCTCTTCCTTTTCTCCCTAAATACTAATGAAATAACACTAATAAACTCAGACAGTGCTGCGAACGGGAGGAGGGACTCCTTCAGTAGAACAGAGAATCTGAGGAGTTTCTGGAATATGGAAAGTGTGTGGGGTCCAACTGAACATAAGTGGTGGCAATGGAAGCTAGAGTCCAGAACACCCATGGAAGGCACCTGCAAAGGTGGAAGGGATTCTTCTTGGCAGAGCCCTGGGGAGACTATAAGCTCTTTGCCTGTGGGGTGAGCAGAGCAGAAATGGGAAGGGGGTGAGAAATCAGGAGGACGACGTGAAGCTTCTCAGGCTTCCCTCTCCCCTTCCCTACTCATATCACACTGAGTAAGTGGTGTTTCACCCAGTGTCTGGACTAGCCTCCTGATATGGCCATCAGTGTCTCTTTAACATGGAGGAGGGAACAACCTGCTAGTTGACCTGGCCTTCCTAACCTCCCATCCCACATGCTAAGGTTCAAGTCACCCTGCCACACCCTTCAGGGAAGATTGTGTTGGGGAATCTGAACTGTATAACTGAAACAGAAACCCATGCCACCTACTGTATAAGTCAACGAAGCCCGTAGCCGGCTGTCCCCATGACTGGACAGCCAAAGATCAAGAGCAAGCTTTATAATCACTGAAGGATAACTTGCAGGCCCAAACAAACATACAAACAGAAAGTTCAGGAAACAGAAGAAAACATCCAAATGAAATTCAGAGAGATTTAAGATAATAGGACATCCATAAAAGAGAAGAGGCCACTCTGAAAATAAAGCAATCAGAGGATAAGGAAAAGTGCTTTGAAAATAAACATATGATAATGTTGTGGATGTTTGTGCTTACCTACTCAGCATCCATTCCTCTCTTACTCCGTCCCCCAAAAAAACCCCATTTTGTTGAGGAGTCCACTCATCCCAGGGGGCCCAGGTGAGTCAACAAGGTTTTTTTTTTTTGGTTATTATAAAAGAGGGTGTAGAGCAAAGGGGATGGAGGTAGAGTAGGCTTAGGAATGGCACCCAAAGATGCCAATTTCCTAATCCTCAGAGCCTGTGAGTATGTGACCTTACACAGTAAAGGGACTCTGCTGACATGATTAAGTTAGAGATCTGCTGATGCGGAGATTGTCCTGGGTGATCTGGGTGAGCCCAATGTAATCACACCTCCTTACAGGAGGAAGGCAGGAGGATCAGGACAGTAGCAGGAGATGCGACAGTGGAAGCAAGAGGTGCAATGATGTGAGGAAGGAGCCACAAGCCAAGCAATACAGGTGGTTTCTAGGCACTGAAAAAGGCAATGTTATACATTCTCCCCTGGAGACTGTAGAAGGAACACAGCCCTGCCAACACCTTGATTTTAGACTTCTGACCTCCAGAACTGTAAGAGAATAAATTTGCATTGTTTTAAGCCACTAAGTTGGTGGCAATTTGTTACATCTGCAGTAGAAAACTAAGAGATGCTATTGACGTTTAGTGGGCAGATACCATGGATGCCAAATGTCCTGAAATGCACAAGCAGTTGCTTACAATGAAGAATTACCTTGGCCAAATTGGCAATAGTGCCCAAGTTGAGGATCATTGGAAGCTCCTCAGAAATATCTTCTCCCCTTTGCCAGTGGTTGGATGAGGAGTAGACACATGAGAAAATTCGGTTCAAAGAAATGTAAGGAGAGTTTGGCTAGATTTCTGAGTGGTCTTCAGAAGTCTCCTTCTCTAGAAAGACATTAACAAAGTAGCACACATACCCAGTTCCTCCCGGAAGCTACCCTACAGCCATGATGGGGACCAGCTTCGGGATAAAGTTAGCACTGTGGGTAACAAAACAAGACAGAAAGAGCTGAGACCCTCTTTAACACTTTTGAACAGGTAAACCAACCAATCCTTAATTCTGTCTCACCTCTGAACTTACAGTTCTACAAGAAAAAACAAAAGCCCTTCTACTTAAGCCATTTGAATTTGACTTTCTGACACAGACAATATAGTCCAAGTAACACAATTGCCAAAAAACGTAACAAAAGAAATGTGGATAAATAAGGCCAAAGACAACGCCCCAAAAGAAAAAGACAAAATAACTGAAAAATTCATAAATTTAAGCTATCAGTGTAGAAGTTCCAACACATGCAAAAATGGAGGCATTAAAATAACCAAAGAATCTACTCATACAATGGAATATGACCGGGCAGTAAAGGGAGTGAAGCACTGGCACACGCTACAACATGGCATCTTAGAAACTCAATGCTAAGTGAAAAAGCCAGGCACAAAAGACCACATATGATGTGATTCTATTGATATGAAATGTCCAGAAAAGACAAACCTATGGAGACAGAGAGTAGATTAGTGGTTCCTAGGGCTGGGGGTGGGGTGAGGCGATGAGCAAGCATGGGCAGGGACTACTAATGGATGCCTATTTTGCTTGTTTGTTTTTGACATGGCAAAAATCTGAACTTGATTGAGCTTATGGTGGCAGAACTCGGGAATACACACAACAAATTGAATTGTATAATATGTGAATTACAGCTCAATAAAGCTGTTAAGAATAATTTTTAAATTATAGAAGAAAATATTTAACGCATAAAGTTCATACTGAGCAGAAACACCAAATACTTAGCAGGACTGAAAAGCAAAACCCACATCTCTACATTTCAATCTATGTCTATGAAAACTTATAGAGAGTAAGAACAGGTTATCTACAAAGTACAAGACCCCAAACTGCATCTAACTTGCTAGAAACAGTACAGAATCTGGAAGGAAATGCACAAATAATCTGCAAATTGTAAAAAGAAGTGATTTTGAGTCTAAAATTTTATACTTAGCTAAACTATAAAAATCATGAGGCGGGGAATAAAGATATTTTTCAGACATGCAAGGATTCAAAGTTGTTTCACACATACCTTTTCCCAAAATTGACTTGACAATATAATGCAGCAAACAGAAAAGGAATTAGAGGAGACGTGGGATTCAATCAACAGGAGCACTAACCAAAGACAGAAATGAGAAGAAATCCCAGGGTGAGCTCTGTGAAGGGATTTAAGAAACAGCGCAGCCAAGTGTGAATTAGAAGTCAGAGGACTGCAAGAGAAGCTTTCAGAAGAAAGGTGGCTTATTCTTACCAATAGTGTGATTATGTAGCTGGATGATCTTAATTAGGGCATAAAGGCATAATTTTAGTCAATCAGGAAAAAAAAAAACCCAGAAACTCCAGAAACAAAATACAAGAAAAATCTTAGCGCAAATAAAACCTAAAAAGTGGCATAAACTGAAGCCTCAGAGGGAGGTGTTCTAGTTTCCCACGCTGTTCTGACAAATGACCATAGACTTAGTTGTTTAAAATAACAGATGCGACTCCCTCACGGCTGTGGAGATCGGAAGTTCAAAATCACTCTCACTGGGCTGAAGCCAAGGTGTCAATAAGACTGCTTCCTTCTAGAGGCTCTGAAGGAGAGTTCCTTTCCTTGCTCTTTCCATCTTCTAGAGGTTGCCTGCATCCCTTGGCTCATGGTTCCTTCAACGTCTTCTAAGCCAGCAATGTAGCATGTCTCTCTGACTTTCCAGCCTCTGCTGCTGCAGGGGATCCGGATACTGACTACAGGACGTCTTCAGCTACCAGCCCTTTTCAGGGTGTGCCTCTCAACTAAAGAGCGCTCTCTGCCTTGCCTACCGAGCCACCGCCTACCGAGACAGCCTATAGGGAATGATGGATCTGGGGCAGTGAGTCTTGGCTTCCTCAGTCCCACTCAGGACAATTCTGAAGGGCCGTCCCAGTGTCAGGGCCCCCATGGGGTCATTGCACCACTGAGACGGCATTTCAGCCCAACCACCCCGCTGCCCCCATCCCTTCCTCTCCCTCAGAGTCTTCCCTACCGAACTTCCTCCTTGCTGATCTCCGTCTCCGAGACTGCTTCCTAAAGGGCCCAACCTGGGTTGTCCTCCTTTACACTAACTTTTTTTAACCATGCCTAAACTACTTTTATAAATGTCAGCACAAAGCTATGAGCATACGCTTGTTTGTTTTCTTCCAGAAATGAAGGTCCATTTAAAACTTGAGGGAACATGGAATCTTTATTTTGAGAAAAATATTTTAAAGGACTGTTTGCGTATGCAGAGTTACATCACGTTCCCCCATCTCTAACGGAGAGATTTAAGACAGTGTCGTAGAAAAGATGCCTTGGTGCAGTGTCTCAACTACAGGGCTTGTTAGAGGGTTTCGAACTCAGTTTGGAAAGTCAAAGCCAACATTCTTTCTCAAAGGAACAAGAATGCATTGCTGTTCCCTGCCTAAAACATGAACATAGACAAATTATTGTCAGAAGCATCTCATGCCATGGGAAACTATGTGGTTTTGGTAATAACTTCCAATGGTTTCCCAAAACACTAACATCAAATTTAAAATCCTAATCAAGTTTTACCTGTGAGATCCCACTTCCACCTACGTCTTGGCTCACGCTGTATCACTTCCCACCCTACTTGTGACTTTGGGCACACTACTTCTTTGCCATCCTTGAGACTTACTAAGCTGATTTCTGTCTCAGGACTCTTACACCAGCAGTTCACTTAGCTTGAAATGCCTGAAATATTCTTACCCTGGATCTTTGCTTGGCTGGCTCTATCTTGTCATTCAAGTCTCAACTCAAATGCCACCTCAGCATAAAGACCTTTCCTGGCCATCCAACACGGAGCAATGCCGTCTTCCTTCTCTATTATATCGCTCAGCTTTATTTTCTCTAGAGCACTTATGACCAACTGGAGTTGTCTCGTATACTTGCTTATTATTCACTCTCCTTGTCCCCCTACAAGGTAAGCTTCTCAGAGGAGGTTTCTTTGTCTTGGCCCTGCTGTCTTTGCAGCATCTAGAACAGTTCTTGGCCTTAGTAGGTACTCAATAAATATTTATTAAACAAGTAAACACTATAATACTATCTGAATTTGGTATGTTTAGGAATGTCACCCCAAATTAGGGGGAACGCTCTTTATTTTTAAAGAAATTAGGAGTAGAGTCACAATTTCAAAATAGCTCCAAGCGTTGGCAGCTTAACTAAGTGGTACTTAACTTATGTTGAGACGCAGAATGTCTGGCAACCCTGGGCGTTGAAAGTTATGGTCCTTCTCCCCAGGGGGATAAACAGTGTTTGTTTATACACATTGTATATACACAAAGTTTGGTGCCTACAACTTCAAGATTTCTTCTCCCCGGGCTGAGAAGCCTACTTTAAAGCCTTTGTGAAAACCATTGTAAATAGCACACCGTTAGCAGGTGAGTGAGTGTTGCTGGAGTAGCTGAGCGCCATCTTTCCCCTTGATGGTTCGCATCATTTAAGCAGGTCTGGCTTAATGGGCACTTCCTCCTGCAGCAGGCAGAGCGGGGCTGGGCTGGCAGGAGGACTGAAGGGGTCACCGGCTCTAACCCCTTGCCAAGCATGACTGCCCTTCTGAACAACATCGGTAGGCTCGAGGAGCTTATCAACCGCCCTCCCGGCCTCAGTTAACCTCTCTGAAGAGATATTAGTCCCATCCCAAGTAATTATCTTTAAACACGTCAGTCTCCTGTATTTGACTATACATTCATGAAGACAGGTTTAGCTAAGAATCTCAATCGCAGAGCCTGCACGACATTGCAACGTTTATGAAGCAGATGCTAAGCAGCAGGCACTGGGCTCAGAACGTTACACTAATAAACTATGGTAATTTTCTAACGTTTTACACTCACCACAATCCCAAGAAATGTATCCTAGCATTTATTTGCCTATTAGTTTGTTATTTTACTTTCTTAACTAGAATGTAGGTTGCATGGGACCATCAATTACAAGTGAAGGCAGCAAATATAGTTGAATAAGTGAATGAGTGAGTGAATGAATGAATGCCTACCTCATGCCAGGCACCATTCCAGGCACTGGCAATGCAAAAGAGAACAAGATAAGAAGGCTCTGTTCTCTTAAGGCAGACAAACAGTGAACAAAGATAGACCATAAATAAATAGGTAAATATTTTATTTCAGATTGTGAAAAGTGCTCTAAAGAAAAAAAGAGTAAAGCTAGTTAATGAACTTGAGAGTGACTTGTGGCCAGAGGATGCTCTCTTACATGGGCAGTCAGGGGAGCCCTTTCTGGGGAAGCAACATTTAAGCAGAGATTGAACAGCAAGAAGGATAAAGATTCCAGATGGAGGGACGAGCAAGTGCAAAGGCCCTGAGGTGGGAGTTTGGTATGGTCAAGGAGCAGAAAGAGGGCCATTGTGTCTAGAGCTAATAAGTTCAGAGTTCAGATGAGAAGTGGGGACACTGGCGGGAGCCAGACCACGTAGTGGAAGAACTCCGGGTGTCATTCCAGTTGCTATTGGAGGCCACAGAATGGCTTTACAGAGGGGCCTGGCCTAATGTCTTTTAAAGATCACGCTGGCTTCTGACTGAAGAATGGACTACAGGGAACAGAGAAGCACCAGCGTGTAGACAAATGGACGAAGGACCAGATGAAAGGCTAGTGGGGAGGGATCGCTGCCTGTGATCCAGGGGACCTAAAGTCCCATCCCAGCCACCCCTCCCCACTTGGCAGGATGGGCGAGTCGCTGTCTGCCTAGGCCTGTTTCCCCCTCATGACGCAAGAGAACTCACGGAGCCATCTTTCAAGACCACTTCAATGTCACCTTCTATAAACTTCTGCATCTTAGTCTTGTCCTTGTCATTTGGGTTCAGAGACAAATTTAAAGACATCAGGTCAGTCCCCTGGCTGCCTGAGCAGCCCTGAGACAGCCCATCTAACACACAGGTGACAAAGCTCAGGCCAGCTTTGTGCTGCTGTGTGGTTAGGAGCCCTGGGCCTCTAGGCTGATGGAACCCTTCCCCTGCCTTTTCTTGCCTCCATGAGAGGGAATGATGGCCACTTGATTCCGCTTCTTAGAAGACAGACGCCACCCAGCTTTTAAAACAGCAGCTCATCAGGGTGCCTTTGATGGGGCTCTGTTTCTCATTTCTCTCTTTGCGCCCCAAAAAGTACACATGGATGCCCCTCAGGGCTCATCCCAGTGTTTCATCTGGGAGGGCAGATGTGCTCCTTCTAGGCCGGCATTCCAAGTGCTGTAACTTAATGGCTTGACCAAAGAGAAGAGGGGTTTGACCTGGTTTCATATTGAATCTGGCTCCCTCTGGCCCTCCCTCCCTGCCTCCCTTCCTTTCATCTCCCAAAGTGGTCCCCTCCTGGCTTAGGGGGGAGCTGCTGCTGCGCTGGGGGTCACCCCGCCCCTCTCGACTTCCTCAGCTCCCTCGCCTGACACTTGCTTGTGCAGCTGCTCGATATAAATTCCTCACATACATCTCTGGCCAGCCAGTTTATTTTTATAAACAATAAATAGGACGACATTCCTCTGGTGTCCCACTCCGGCCGGCCGAGTTTACAGAGCTGGGGGACAGCGATGGAAGGTTGGTGGGGTTTGTACAGATGGTGGCCCGCATGTCGTAAATCTCATAAACATGAGTGAAGGGGGTTTTTTTAAGAAGCACAAACAACAACTCACTCCCCACCCCGCTTTCTTTCTTTCCCCAAGATCACAAGGCATCATGGAGGCCTACAAATCACGACCAGATGATGTTAAGCTGCTCCGATAACGTTCGGGATCCCTTCCGGTGTGTTATTTTTCTTCATTAGAAACGATAGCCCAAGTGCACCAAATCCTCTTTCCCTCTCCTCGAAATTTATAGATCTCAGTCTCTAAACTAATTGTTAGTTGCACACCAGGCCGCAAGCTGTTTGTCATGGAGCAATTACCTCCGAGGCCTTGATTAAAGGCGCGGGGAAGAAGAAGTGGGAAGGAAATGAAACGCTGGCGGTGTGGGCAGGGTGTCCCACCACCCGTCTGAGGACAACGGTGAGTGGGGAGCCCCCTTACCCATCCCCAACCCTTGTTCCAAGCCCGAGATGTGACAGGCCGTGGGGTGCACGCTGCAGACCGCTTTTATGACATGATTATGAGCCAAAGCAGCTTCCAGGCCACCACGGGCACCTTCTTCAGAGGAGCATCTCCTCGGATTGCACGCCTCCCCCTCCCAGCCTGCGGTACTTCCCACTGTTGATAAATCCATTTACTTCTCTGTGGGTAAGCAAAACAAGAGGAGGCCTTGCTCTGGAACTGGCTGGGTCCCAATTCCTCCTGCCTTCAGGAGGGCTCAGGATGTACCTGGTGAAGCTGGGTGTGCTCTCGCTGAACGACCTCCAGGTCCTTGGAGTCGCATCACCCCACCTCATCCCCATCTCCCCTCCACTCAGCAGAGCAAAGTTCAAAGCCCTGAAATCTGAATTAGAGATGCTATTTCACTGCTGCTTTCTGTAGGTGGGGAAATTGAGGCTCAGAGACAGAGAGTGACTTGCTTGACATCACACAGCAAGCTAGTACCATAGCGGAGTCTCTAACTCCATACTCAGATCCACTAGTCTCTAGAAACATTGATGCCCTGGAAAATTTTGCCATGTGGAGGTAGAATTTTGATTCAAAATGTCATGGAAGGACTGGCTCCAGCTGATGCCCCTAACCACGGCCATAACATGTCACCAGCTGTAAGTGCTACTGAAAGAAAGTGCTTTAGGTAAGGCATAGGGCAAGTCAGAGCGTTCACGGTCAGGGCCACGAACCCGTGCTGCTTAATTTAAGGGGCTGTCAAGGTGACAGTCCTTCTCCACGTATCTCAGGAGGAGAAATGCATTATTCTGGCCTAAAACTGGTCTTGGCCCATCAAGTTTCTGCTGGCGGTCCATGACACAAGGACACTGTTAGTGCTCTCTCTATTGCTGTGCAGCACCCACCGTTCCTGTCCACTCAGCTGTCCCTTGGCAGCACCTGGGACTGTGCCTGAGGGCATTTCAGACAGAAGAGGGAGGAACAGAAATGCCAGCAAGCAAGTAAACACTCTGGGAGCAGCTCGAAACCAAGGAAGGAGGAGAGCAGGTAGATAAATGCCCCAGCTTCCTCACCCCTCAAGTGGAAGTGCTCTGAGACATGGCCCCTGGGTCTGCTGGAGGTCCCTATCTTGGAGGTTCCCATCCTGGAGGTTACCATCCTGGAGCTCCCCATTCTGGAGCTCCCCATCCTGGAGATCCACAGTAGGATTGAGCCCTGATGTGGATGGAGGCACTCAGCTTCCCAGAATGACCTTTAGAGGCTGACTGCCCCTCCCCATTTCACTCCTGCCACCCTGCCAGTAACTCCCGAGATCGCTGTTCCAGACAGACTCCTCCTGCTCAAGTCCTTGTCTCAGGGTCTGCTTGTAGGGAAAACCAAACCCAAGCAACTTCACAGCCATCTTCCCCCTTGTAAATGGCATTGATGCCAGTTTACTGGCCCATGTTTGTTTTTAATTTATTTTAACCAGAATTTCAAATTCAGATGTTTTAAAGAGAGTCAAAAATAGGAATTTCCATTTCTCCTAAAAATCGGAAATTTTGGTGTCCACACATGGCAGCCCAGAGAGAGAGCTGGAAACAGCTGGTCTCCCCAGTTCCTTCTGGTCCCCACCAGGCTCTGCTTTGTTCTTTCACGTCAGCTTCCTGGTCCCTGTAAGCTGCTGACTTTTTGAACCCTAGGTTTTAATATCATTCTGGGCCTTTTATAAAGGACCGCAAACCACAAATCAAGCATTATCTTTGCATTCTCTTTATTTTCTTCCTAAAATCTAACAGAAGGACTCTCTAAGACTTGGGAAAGTACCTCTCTTTTTCCTGTTTTCAACTTCAGATTTGTATAATGATAGTTCTCAACCTTTATAGCAGAAGGCATTCTGCCCCATCTCCAGCCAGAGTTTGGCCCGTTTGTGTAAGCTCCAGGTACTTGATTCAGATTCAACAGGAAGTCAAACCAATGAGTTTCCCGTTGACTTCAGTTCATGCTGGGTTCCATGGAGCCAGCTTCAGTGATCTTGACTTTCCCCTTGAGTAGATGAACTATGAAAAATAATTCCCATCCTCCCCTGACCTCACACCCCACTGGTATTAATTCTCATGGATTTTTTCCTCCTTGTATGGCTTCTCAATTTTTGAATCCTCTTTTTTTTTTGAGGAAGATCAGCCCTGAGCTAACATCTGCTGCCAATCCTCCTCTTTTTGCTGAGGAAGGATGGCCCTGAGCTAACATTCGAGCCCATCTTCCTCTACTTTACATGTGGGACACTTGCCACAGCATGGCTTGCCGAGCGGTGCCACGTCTGCACCCGGGATCAGAACCGGCAAGCCCTGGGCCGCCAAAGTGGAACGTGTGAACTTAACCGCTGTGCCACCAGGCCAGCCCCTACTTCTCCATTTTTAATCAATTCCCTTTTCCCTAATATCAAAGTACTGAATGGTACCCTTGTTAGCCTAATACTATAACCAAGTATGATAAGAAAACAAATCCAAATATGTATTTAAAAAATTGTGTGTGACCTAATCTAACAGTTAGGTATAATATCCAAATTCTGTCAACTTAGAAAATTAGATGTTTCCCTGAAAAGTTGGCATCACATCTAAACCTTTGCTAATGTCCTTTAACTATAGTGGCAAAAAGAGCCAATATCTAGAATAAGAAGGGAGAAATCCATTCCATTGTCCCGGTGATGTGTCTATGTATCTCTAAAAGGCCAGACACTGGGAAACCATGTTGTGTACTTCTGTGCTGGTTTTTCACCTGCTGAAGGAGGGCAGACCATTGGATGTGAATGAGAAGTCCAAGTTGAGATGAATTTTTGAGTCATAGCCCCCACCCCATCCCCCACACCTTTCTTGTTCCTCCTCTGGATTTGGCTTCATGAGCTAACAGGTGGCAATGGGGTATTACAACCACAAATGAACACACCTTTCAAAATCACACCTTTCCCAAATCAGCTTTGCAGCAGGCACTTTGAGTTGAGAATGGCACCCCACAGAATCACAGAGAAGTCAGCGGCATCCTAGCATGGAATCAAGAGTAGCCTGGCCAGCTCCAGTCAACAAGAGCAAGTGGGCCAGTGGAACGCAGGGTCAGAGGGCTGAGGCACACTCCGGATATTTTCCAGGCAGAGTCTATAAATGGGGGGAGTCAAAATGCCGCAGCAGGGGGTCCCAGCGTGGGGTATAAACCGTAGGTGTGACACAGATCCAGAAGGCTACAGGCTCTGTGTAGTCTGAGCTTGGGTAAGAAGGCAAGCGCTCCCCAGCCCCGCTTGAGAAGGAGTGGAAGAAATAGCAGAGCCTGGAAGAAAACTCAAAACATCAAAACGGGAACTGAGAATGGGCTTTGCTATGGCACTTTCTCTTGTGAGCAAAGCAGGAGCCCACGTCAGCATGCCAGGGAGGCATGATCCTGCCTCTCCCCTGCTTAAACCCCTCAACAATTCCCTATTGCTCTCCCAATAAACTGCAAACTCCTAAATAGAGCTTTTCAAGGCCATTAGCTTTTCAAGGCCTCATGGAACTTCAACTGTTCTTCAGTGTCTGACCATATGTCGTCCATTGTCTATATGTTGACCAGATGTTGACCACTGGACCAGACCCTGTGCAAGCTCTGGGGGATCAGAGATGAACCATTTCTGGTGTCTGTCCTCAAGGAGCTCACAGTACCAAGGGGGAGGCAGACAGGTGTCAAATAACTTGCAGAGCCACCTACTGAGGGCCGTGAGGGTTCTCAGGTGACAAGAAGAAAGAAGTGATCAGTTACTGGGCAGGAAGAAGGCAAGACTTTACACCGAAGTCCCTCCACTGGGGCTTGAAGACTGAGGAGCGATTTGCTAAGCAGAGGAGCAGGGACAGGAAGACCGACCTCGCAGAGGGACCAGCTTCAGCAGAGGCGCAGAGGTTCAAAACCGCCTGGGACATGAGTTCGGTGAGACAGGTGGTCACAAGGGACATCTGGAAGACCGAAGCCAAGGAATTCCTGGGCCAAAGTTCAACTTTCCAGACTGAGGTATAGAAGACACCTGGGCTTGGAGCTGCTGGGGGTCTCCTGCCCTTGGGGGCTTCCTGTGCCAGTCAGCACTGTTTAGGTTGCATGTGGCACTTCCTCCCCAGGAGGAACTGACTGGCTCATGTTCCTGTGAAATCCGGAGAGTATTAATGGCTTCAACACTTCCGTCAGCCTCTTGGATTCTCCATCTCTTGGCTCCTCCTTCCTCCTTATTGGCTTTGTTTTTCAGCCAAAGTTGTCCCCCAAGTGATGACAAAGACAGTCATTGATAACTGCAGAGACACATCTATGACTTTAGCAATTTTCTGGCAAGATGGTGTCTCTTTCACATTAGTTTCTATGAGATTCCAAGGGAAAGAGCCTCGTTGGCCCCAAATATGCCGTATACCCATTTCTAGACCAAAAGCTGTGGCCAGGAAGATGCAGTATTTTCATTGACCAGTCTTGGGTTGTGGACTAATTCCTATAGCTGGGTTGGAGTCAGTTCCCTGCCGTGATGACTGTGAGTAGTAGAGTTGGCACCCCATGAAGAACTGGAATGCTCTTTCCAAATGGGCAATGGATGCAGGACAGGGAAAAGCAAGCACTGTCTCCCATATAAGTCCAAACCGAGCCCTGAGTCCCCCAGATGTGTGGTTTGTGCAGAAGACAACATTCCTATTGCCAAGATGATAACTGCCTTGACTTTGATGTTCCTCAGTTTCCACACTGACTTTAGCTCTTTTGCCAGAGCAGCATACTTGTTTGTTTTGTCTGGACAGATTTTTGTGATGCTTCTGCTGAGGGAAACAGCTACATCAATAAGGTCCACTGTTTTGTTAGCTTTATCAAGTAGCACAACTTCTGCTCTGGTGTGCTGTTTTTGTGACCGTAGCTATTCCAGAGTAGCTATGCTTCAACGTATTCTTTGTTCTGTTCTGATTTCTTCATCCCAGCCCACTTTCGAACAAAAATTGATGGGCTCTGTGGCAACATTCTCATGCCTGTTAGAACGTGCTCATGCCAGCCAAGGCGGCTCACGTCTTCTGCTTTTCTTAGCAATTAGATTTTGCTTATCAAGCAAACGTGTTCAGCAGCAATGTCTGTGGCCTGAGTTTGTTAAAATCGATCTTCAAAGATCACAAAATAGCCTGCGTTATGTTACTTCTGCCATTGTTGTGGCTACTTTGCCTGCATAATATTGACTAAAGAGATGTCAGAACATCTGCTATAGAGAGGAGAGATCTCTGTACCATCCTGCTCTCTCTCTCTCTCTCTCCCTCTTTCCTTCCTTCCTTCCACAAAGACTTGTTGAGCAAGCACCATATTCCAGGTCCTGGAGATAGAGTAGTATTTAAAAAATTCCTCTGATAATAAATATGTAAAACATATAAGTATTTACTTATAAACTAGAAATATATATTTGATATGCATACATATATGCATCAAAGCTTGTTATTTAACAGGCACTATTCTAAGAAAGTCCACTGGTAGGAAGGTGAAAGTAGGAATTCTTTTAATCTTAGAATACTATAATATGATAAATGCATTTTACAGATGAGGAAACTGAGGCAATGAGCCATCAAATGACTCTTCTAATATCACACAACTAGCTATAGGAGGAGACAGGACCTTGACTCAGGCTCCAGAATCACTACAATTAACTATCACACCTTCTATTCAGTGGAATAATCACATGAAGAACAATTACAAATTGTTTTTGTAATTGCAGTGAATATTACGATGGATGAGTGTAAGGCTCTCATAAGAAACCCAACCTTCCGGATGGGTGTAGTGAGCGAAGGCATCTCTGAGGAAGGAACGCGGGAGCTGAAATTTGAGGAAGAGTTGGCATTATGTTGGTGTTGGGAGGCGAAGGGGAGAGAAAAGGCAGC
This sequence comes from Equus quagga, assembly GCF_021613505.1. NCBI lineage: Eukaryota > Metazoa > Chordata > Mammalia > Perissodactyla > Equidae > Equus > Equus quagga. The sequence goes on along the minus strand of NC_060279.1, from coordinate 48,262,122 downwards.
GGGCAGGCAGAGGGACAGTGCAGTCGGTGTGAACCTGCCCAAGGACCCGAAGGAAGCCTGGTGGGCTCTGCGTCTGGAAGCAAGCATTGTAGCAACAGTACAAATTGGCCAGGGACAGGCCAGGGCATCTTTTGCGGGGCTCTATTTGTGGTAGGCAGAATAACGGCCCCCAAAGTGTCCACGCCCTAACCTCCGGAGCCTGCGGACCTGCTGCCTTCCATGGCAGAGGGACTTTGCAGATGAGATTAACGGTTCAGACCTTGATGTGGGGAGATTTTCCTGGATTTTCCCGGTGAACCCAATCTAATCATAGAAGTCCTGAAAAGAAGAGTTTTCCCAGCTGTGGTCACAAAGACATGTGACAACAGAAGAAGGATCAAGGAGATGTGACCTTGCTGGCTTCGATGACAAAGGAAGGGGTCACGAGCCAAGGAATGTGGGCGGCTTCTAGAAGCTGGAAAAGGCAAGGAAGAGGCTTCTCCTCTAGAACCTCCAGAAAGAAATGCAGCCTTGCAGACATCGTGATGTTAGCCCAGCGACACCACGTGGGACCTCTGACTCCACAACTGTAAAATAAGGAATTCGTGTCGTTTAAACTGAGTTTCTGGTAATTTGTTACAGCAGCGATACAAACTAACACATGCTTACAGGAAGCTACCGAAGGCTTTGAGCAGAGGAACAGCATTATCAGATATTTTTAAATAGCTGCACATTTTTCCCTGGATCTCACACTATTTCACCATGATTGGGGTCAAACATCAGCCATATTTTACTGACCTGTTAAAGTTTTCAGTCAGGATTGGAGGAAGCTAACTATTGTTCCGTGTCATAGGACAAACTGTCCCCATTTCTGTCACAAGCATCTGTAGCAACTCCACGTGTTGTCATCAACCACTAGCACCCAAGTCCTGCAGCAGCAGAGATTTCTGGGGGCCTTGATGTTAGTTGGATCTGTGTTCAGATCCTGGCTTAACTTGGGTAACCTTAGGCAAGTTGCATAACCTCTCTGTTTCTCATCTGTAGGATGGGGATTCTGCCAATGCCCACCCCACTGGGTCATTATGAGGATTAAAGGAATACAGGCCTTGACACAGAGTAGGGCCCCCCAAATGCTACCTTGTTCTATATAATTGCTTCCACTGCTCCAGTTTCTTCCAGGTCAGACAACATAGTAATGTCTAGACAAATATAGGCGTGAACATAGAAAGACCTTAAAAACATAAGTGCCAGCTGAGAGTCAATTATCAATACTGTGATGATGACCAAGGCTCTCTTCGTAGAAATTCCCTCTTAATGGTAGCCCCAAAGCAGTATGATGCTTGGGGTTATATAGTCACTATTATATAGTTACCCTGTAGTTACTTTTCAGAGCAATAGACTTGAGATGCTACTGACAATGGGGTTGCTGATGAGCACAAGGCTGTCGGCCGGACAGCTCTGTGCAAAACAGACAGTGGCCCAGCCCAGCCCAAAGGCGCCGACAGTCTAGTAACTTAGACAGTAGTGGAGGGAGGCGGCCGGGTCATCACCACTCAGACACACACACAGGCTTTCCATCAATAATGTAGCCATTCCCTATATACCTACCCCTGATTATTTGTTTGTTTCTGAGAAAAGGACATAAACCTAAAGAAGATGTATCCAGCCTGGGCCTTCTCCGTTTTCACTTTATAGATAGATTGTCACTTAAAACTGTGACACAGATATCAGTAGGGTCTCTCTGCCTCCTACAACCTAGGAAAGATTGAGTCAGGCTGTGGAAAGTCCAGGTCCTTCTTCAAGAGTCCTCTGATTTTCAGGGTCCCCTCTGGCCCCGGGCCCCTACTTCTGCTGATTTGGAGAATTTTAGGAATTATTGCCTGTTGATATAGTTCACACAGCTCAGCCTCCCGGCACAGAAAGCAAAGTGGATCTGGAGATGCTGGCACAGCATATGTGTGCGCACAGATGCAAGATGCAGCAGGGGCTTGGGAGGTGGATCCTCTGTGTGTCTGTATGAGATTAGGTGTGGTGAGCAGTGGTACATCCACGGCCTTGGACGAGGCCCATCTGGACAGAGGAGAAGCGTGGGGGCCTCCTTTCCAAGTTTCTAAGTCCTTTCCTCAAAGGGAGTCTCAGACTGGGCTAAGCCAGACAGCAGAGGAAACCAGCTGGTTGATCGATGCTTTTTCTGACTTCCCTACTGATTTTGAGCCCCCTGGGCTCCATCTAGGCATATGCATTATCTCTGTGGAGCAGCAAGACACAGGGAACGGCGAGTTCTGATGGGATTGGGGACAGGAAGAAAGCCAGTCTTGGGGCCTTCCTGGAAAGTCAGACCGGAGGGGACATTCTGGGGCCCAGCATTCACCTGAGAGGAGGGGCCATCACCTGGTAGACAAAGCGTGAGGATATGGAATACCTTAAGGGATTTCCAGGACCCCTTCATCTACTTCCTAAAGGCATCCTGGGCCACCTCTACACCTGCTCAAAGGGCTAGCTCAGGCTGGTATTCCCCCTCTTCCATGCTTCCCTGTTTGCCCATCACATTTTTAGGCCTTTTTGGTTTATGACCTAATTTTTAGCTATTTACCCTAATTATAGCTCACATCCCCTCAGAACACTTCTCATCACGTCTATGAGGTGCTTCTCTCCTGGGGACATTACTCTGGCCATATTAGTCTCTGAGAACCAGATCAAGAACTAGGATCCCATATTTTGGAGATGTTGTTCAACTTCTTACCACTCCCAACTTACTCTTCCGGATAATTTGCTCTGGTCACAGTCTTAGGAAAGACATCGCTTCTTACCTATATGACGTCATACTCCTTGGCCACAGCCAGTTGCATCTGGGGTATTTACTTGACTCTGGAGGAGCCAAGCTATTGGTGGCCAATGCCACTCAGATTTTTGATTGAATTGAGGAAGTTGTGAACTGAGTCAAGTTGACATGAAACACTAGAGAGATGTTCCAAGATCTCTTGCCAGTAAGGTCCCCATAGCTGTCCTGTTTTCATCCTAAGTCCCATTAAACCAGAATGCAAATCCAGACTTGAGATCGCCTAGCCAGGCACCATTTTCTCTGCCTGATATTCCGGGTTGAGGGTTTGGTGGAGTTTATGACTGTCTGACTGATTCCAATAAGGAGTTTAGAGACCAAGGGCAAGAAAGCTAGGATAATGGGGTCCGTGCTGTGGCCAGCTTCTGTGGCTGGGACCACCCCGCGCAAAGAAGCTTTCTTTATAAAACCAAGTTATGGAGAATTTTTGGTATTTTAAAATAATAGACGTTTTCAGCTGAGGCTGGGGGAGACCCCTGTGGTCAGTGAGGACGAGGACAACAGGCAGAAGGGAGGCGTGCGTCCACCTTGGTGTGGCCAAAGCACGGGGGCTCTGAAGTCAAAGTGACCTGGGTGCAAAACTCCAACACTTCCCAGCTATGAAATTAGGCAAGATGCTTAAATTCACTCCTTCGTTATTTATTTATTTTTAAAAATATAGTCAGCAAATATTTGTTGAGCCCCTACTATACCCTGACCCAGTGCCAAGCCCCAGGGCCCAGCAGAGACCAGACAGACAAGCTCTGCTTCTATGAAGCTTCAACATAGTAGAAAACTGAGCAAGTTACCCTCTCTGCGTTGTCACAACAGTAACCGTTATGAGAACTGTTATGAGATCAGAGCAGTGCCTCCATCGACGTGAGGTCTGCTCCCTCTGGTCTGAGCAACACAGCTCTGAGAAACTGAGTACTTCCTAGGTCTTGCCCCCTGGCTATGTCTGCATACTTTCCTCAATATCCAGGAAGTACTTATTGAGCATCAACTATCTATCTGGCACTGTTCCCGGCACTCAGGATGCATTAGCGAAGAAGACAAAGATCGCTGGGCTCATGGAGCTACCAGGCGGAGCCCAACAGCAAACCACTGACATAAGAAAGAAGTAAATGAGACAGTGTCTTAGTTTGGGCGTCCCCACAAGCAGCCTCTGAGAAAAGGATTTGGATGAGGAGGTAGACCTGGGACCTGGTCCCAAAACGCACAGGGAAGGAGGAGGAGAGAGGATGCAAGGCACGGAAGGGAAGAAAGATGATTCAAGGTCCATCAGGGTGCAGGTTACCGCTATGAGCAACTGGGCTTATTCCACTGGGGACCTTCTGAGAGACTGTGTGGAGCCCACCTCAGACGTGTGCCCATGGAGGACAGGAGGCTGGGCATTTATTTACTGACCACCATCACCCATTGGTTGGGAGCTGTCCTCAGATTTTTAACTCCCTCCTATTCCTGGGTTGCTCCTGCTTGCAGGGCAGAGCAAGCTCTGTGCTGCTAGCAAAAGCCTTGAGGCAGTAAAGAAAAAGCCCCAGGTGGTTGAGGAGAGAGCGCAGGCTGCGGAGGAACTCAGGTGGGCCATAGGGATGGGGGCCTGGCATGGAGAGCATCTGCTCCCTGCACGTGGTAGAAAGTGACAGTGCATGCTGCTAGCCCAAAGTCCAGGCTGGACGGTACTGAGGCAGAGCTATGCCTAGTCCAGAGTCAGCCGCACAGCCCCGTCTCCTTAAGGGGCTACCAGCGGAAGAAACGCCCTCCCGGCCTGGGCAGTAGGACAACAGCGTGGGAACAGCACCCTGCTCTTCGAGTTCAACAACATCCGCAGCCAAGGAAGTAGAGAACCCGGGAGCCCAGTCCCACTGGGTGCCCTTCAGGGTCATGCCTGGACTCCCACAAGCCAAGCTCCAGAGGGTCTCAGAACTTTGGGACAAATGTGAGGCCTCAGAGCGGGCTCTGGCATCTTCAAGACCAGCCCCGCAGAGGGAGCAGATCATCCCAGGGTGGCACAGGGTGTGCAACTGTTCCTCTCTGCTCCCCTCAGAGGTGAGTGCCTCACTTCATCTGGGTTCCCCAGAGAGGAGAGAAAACCAGAGGAGAGGACTCTCGCCTCCTACCCTGGGCCCTAGAGACTAGGATCCCACAGGGTATGGCTCTCGATGGCAAACCCATGGCCTGCTGCCCCAGGGGGAATTTGCACACTTTCAACTTCTTAACCTAAACTCATTAAAAAAAACTCACATGTTAACCCAGCACACACATATGAATACAACTTTAAAAACAAGTTCCACATCATCACATAAGCTTTACCCTTCCTATCTGCTTTAGTCTCATATTGCTTTTACATTATGTCACATGATATTATGTTTTGTCTTTTAAAATGCTGGTCAAGATCCACTAAATTAATTTTACACCCACTTTCTGGTTATGGATTGGCAGCAGCCCTCAATTTAACAAGACTGAGCGAGCACATAAGGGATTGGGTACTGAGACAGGAGCTCCAGGTGGGACCCAGGAAGCATGGGTCCCAGCCCGCTGTGTCTCTGGGGAGCTGTGCAGAAAGATAAGGTTCAAGCGCAGCTGAAGGCAGCGGCCTTTCTTCAGGGAAGCTTTTTATGAAAGTATAACTATACAGACAAGGGTGAAAATCACATTGTGGGCACCCCAGCGAAGCCAGCCCCCCAGAAGCCCACTTGCCTCCCCTCCCAGTCACTACTCTCCCACCATCCCAGGGCTAAGACCATCCTGACTCCTAGCACTGGATGTCAGTTTCACCTGCTTTTGAACTTTGTAAGCGTCAAATCACACAGGATGTCCAGCTTCTGCTCAGTGACACTAATGGGTGTGATTCTTCTGCGTCCCTGCGTGTAGCTGAGGTTCGTTCATTCTCATGGCCATGTACTGGTCCCCTGTGACTAGACTGTAATTCTCTTACCAGCTCAGACCCTTGCATCATCCCCAGTTTGGGGCTGTAAGTACTGCTCTGAACGTTTGTCTTTGATGAACATACGTGCTCATTTCTATTCGGTATTTACAGGACTGGAACTGTCGGGTCATAGACTATGCATATGTTCAGCTTTAGAAAATTCTAGCCAGATGTTTTGCAGACCAGTTCTGGAAAAATAAAAAAGATTGTAGGTTCCACTTTTTCATACTCAACATAAAAATTGTTTGTTGAGAGTCCCGAGGGGGGTTAAAAATAAATATTCTTACAGCTGAAGTGACTTACTCTATCAAGGAGAGGAATGCCAGTGAGAACACTGGCCCTCTCATTAGCCGATAGCCAGGCATTTGGGGAAGCCCCAAGGAAGCGCCTTCTTAGTTTGTCATTTCAAAATTAAAGCATGCCATGCGGGTACACCCAGAGGACTGCGAGTGTCTCCTGTGCCATCTCTGGTCTCCCCTAAAGGTGTCTCCCTGCTCAGTTTCCAGAAATCCACTCCTCTTCGCCGCCGTTTCCAGGCTATGGTGCTGAATACACTTTGGAGACGTTTACTTTTCAGTAGCTGCCTAGAAGCATCCAGATTTGGGAGGCCATCTGGAGCGGTTGTTAAGGACATAAATTCTGGAGTCAGATGCAGGCTTTGAAGCTTGAGTCCTAATGGGTGACCTTGGGCACATTATTTCACCTCTTGGGTCATGGTTTCTCCATCTGCAAAATGGGCCTAATAATGATATCTCATAGGGTCCTGGTTTGGTGACCAGGGCAGTGTGAAATGCATGCACAGGAGTTCATAGCACAGTGCTGGGCGCTTAATCCTCAGTAAATAGTTACTGCAGTCAGTGTCCTGGCCGTGATCATTCTTACTTGCTGTCGGAGTGGGGATGCTCTGAGCTGGGAAGCACTGGAGCTGTGCACTGAAGGTGCAGTCTTCCCCCCGCCCCCACCACTTTTTTACATGTGTCATCAGAGCCTTCGCTCCCCACCCCCAGCTCTCAACAGTAGCAGGGGTGTCTAGGCTACAAGTCCAGAAGCACATCGCACTGAGCCTGCTAATCCTCCTTGCGCTCAGATGTGGTTAGCTGGGGATGGGGACAGCAAGGGGGGCTGACCAAGCTGCAAACACAGGGCAGCAAGGCTGAGCTGCCTGAGGTTTGCAGCCAGGAGCAAATGAGAAACAAATTAGTTCAATCCCAGAATGTAAACCGGCATTGACAGAGATGCATGGAAGAGCCACGCACAGAAAACCTGCTGCAATTTCTCATGCAGTTAGGCAAGGAATCAATGCCATGGGGCACAAGCCACGGAGAAGACACTGCATGCAGCTACATGTGCAGGCCCTGGGCCTGGGACCCTCTTTGGGGCTCCCAGATGCATCAGGCGCCACAGTCAGCTTTGGGGGAGGGGGACTTGCCCTCAGGTGTATCTGGTCCGTGCATTTCGGTGACTGCTGTGCTACAGCTCAATGCAGGGCCGTGGAATTTTAGGAGCTGGCAATCATTTCATCCAGAGATTTTCACACTGGAACTCTGAGAGTGTGCACTGAGGGGATGCTGTAAGGATGGGGAAACAATGAAAAGGTGGGGTCTCAGCTTCAAACAGAGATCTCATTTGTTTCCTATTAGGTTGAACCATATGAAATTTTCTTTTTTTTTTTGTCAGAAGCAGTTCATTGACAATTTCTTGTGGTTCGATATATTATATTGGTGTTTCATGTAAGTTACCGTTTGAACCCAACGTTCTGGGGTTAAATGTATTTGATGTAGTCCAACCTCCTGACTTTTGGGGGGGTGGGGGGTGCAGGGTGGATGAGCTCTTGCTCCAGCCACCAGCCCCAGGAGGAGGGCAGGGCAGTGGAGTGAGGTCAACTTCTCCAACCCCGGCCCTAGCCCAGGGACTGGCGTACACTGAGAGCTGGAACAGCACACGAATGAAGCAGGTGTAAATTCCATCACGGATTCTTTCCTTATTCATTCATTTATTCATGAGCAAGAATTCATTGTGCCTGGTATGTATCAGGTACTTGACTAAGTGCTGGGTTATAGCAATTAAGCAGAACTTCCCCAAGGCCATTTACAGTCCAGTGGGTAAAACAGACATTAAACAGATAAGGCCTGAGTATTTATTACAACTGTGATAGATGGCAGGAAAGAAAGAGTGCAAGGAATCCTTGAGCACTTTCTAGGTGCCAAGCGGCAGGCTGGCCGGGATGGAGGGCGTGGTAGACGGTGCCCTGCTCACAGGTTTTGGCATCTCTTCCTTGGAAGGATTGTCCTTTCTTCCTCTCCTGAGCTCAGGCACGGCCATGTGGCTTGTTTTAGCCAATGAAATGTCTGCAATGGATCACTTCCAGGTAGGAGATTCAAGAGTCAGTGCATCATACACTCTTCCTCCTCTGCCACAGTTGGCCCTTCATTAGCCGGAGTCCTGGGATGAGGACCACCTGGAGCCGCGTCTCGATCCCTCACCATGGATGTGAGCAAGAAATAGACATGTATGGTTATAATCCCCTAAAGATCTCGGTTGTTTCAGCATAAACCTGCCTGACTAACACAGTGATAGGCACATTTACGCTCTAATCTAATATGAAACCAATTATAGTTTCCTGTAACCCTCCCCAGTGCCACACGCAGTGTCTTCCGTCCTGGCAAGTACTCAGCGAATGATCGCATACCAACAACTCAACATGGGGCATAGTATGTGTCTATACTATAGGCCTTGTGGGGCAAGCATGGTGCCCTGGGAGGGCTCAACTGTGAGTCGAGAATGAGGGCATCTTGAGCACCTGCCCCAAATGCTCAGTAAATGATAACTACTATCATGATCGTGCAATGACTCGAGTCCAACTCATGTTTGGGGAATGGCTTGCAGGCAGCGCCTCACACTGCCCAGGACCTTTCTTCCTACTCCAGGCATCATGGTCTCTAGCAACCAGGGTCTCATGTTCTTAGAGTCTCATGACCACAGAAGGGAATACTTCTTTTCTGCTCTAATTCTTAAAATCCCAGGGAAGACTTCCTGTTGGCCCAGCTGGGGTCACATGTCTGCCCTTGAACCAACACTGTGGTCTCTGGGTAAGATCCAGCTGAACGGACTGGTCAAAACTTGGTCTCATCCTTCTGCTCAAATCTGTTATAGGAAGAATAGAGGTCACGGTAATTGTGACAGGCAGGCTCCCCCTTTTTATGTTTATGCAATCATGTACTGAGTGCTTATGGTGTAGAAGATTTCATACTTGGCACCAAGGAGGGATATAGGAAACACAAGTTCTAGGGTTTGAGGAAGCGGAAGCAAGAAAAAGGTGTAGCCAGTTCTTGTCCAGCCCCGCTGCACGGACACTCCCCTGTGAAACCGTGCCCTGGAACCTGGCCCTCTTCCCAGGGGCTCTCGTCCTCTCCCAGCAGCTGGCTATCCCCTCCTCTCACCCGCAATGAGTTAAAAAGCAATGCAGCTCTCTCCTGGGCCTGAGGGCCAAGCTGGATGAGAATGAATGGGGCTCTGTGAGGCACCTTGTCGCTCGCTCAGCGCTGTGCTGCTCCCGGGCACCGTGTGCTTGCGGTTTCTGTCTTCTGTTTACAGTGCCAGGCAGCTGCTGCGTCTCCCTCTTCCCTGGGTGCCCTCAGGGCGACAGAGATGAAGCCACTCAGCTCTTGGATGTGTGGCCCAACTCCGTTCGCAGTCCGAGGCTTCACACCGTAAGCACTGCAGCCAGACTGAACCGGGTCTAACCGAGCCCTGAAACGCGCCAGCGGGGTCACCTGGGACGTTGGAGCAGCTGGGAATGCGCTGGGCAGAAAGTAGCATAAAATACCACTGCCGTGACTGGAAGGAATCAGGGTGATTTTCCTTCATGACAAGAAGTCCGGCTCCAGGGGCTCAACCACAAAAGGCCCGGGAACTCTGAGGCTCTGGGGCCTTTTCCTCATTTCACAAGCCGGCCGCCGCAGGGCCAGCAGCACACCTGTCAGCAGATGGAGCCACGACGGCAGGGGCAGGACAGCTTGGGTCTGTTCCAGGAGTGCCCCACAGAACAGGTCTCATTGGCCAGACCAAAGGCAGTGGCCACCCCAACTCAGGAGAGGCTGCAAAGCAGGTCCTTTGCTTGTCCTGTTTTCTCTGTGGAAGGCAACAAATGAAAAGAGTTGGGACCAGCTGTAGGTCAGACAATTAGCCACATCTGCTCCAGAAAGTTACCTCTCTGAGCCCCGTGTATGAATTTGCTGAGGCTGCCGTGACAAAGCCCCACACCGAGTGGCTTAAAAACCAGGAATTTACTGCCTCCCAGTTCTAGAGGCTGGAAGTCTGGGGTCCAGGTGTGGGCAGGGCTGGCCCCTTCAGAGGCTGAGGGAGAGCCTGCCCCACGCCGCCTCCGCAGCTCCCGGCGGTTTGCTGGTGATCTCTGATGTTCCCTGCTTTGGAGAAGCATCAACTCTGTCTCTCCCTTCATGGTCACATGGCATGTCTGTCTCCAAATTTCCCACTTTTATAAGAACACCAGCCGTATTTGATTGGCCCCCACCCTCACAACTTCATTGTAACTTGATTACCTCCATAAATCCCGTCTCTAAATAAGGCCACATTCTGAGGTACTGGGGGCTAGGACTTCAAGACACAGATTTGAGGGGGACACAGTTCAGCCCAGTTTGCTCCTGTACAAAAGGAGCAGAACAAGAGCTCCCACCCACACTGTGGCATGAGACTTTAATGGGGTGGTCCACAGAAGGTGCTATCAGAGCGCCCGGCCCAGAGGGAGCACCCAGCACACAGCTCTATGGGGGACGGCTTCCACAGCCCTGCACTCTCATGGCCGAGGCTGGGGTCCTCCAAAAGGAAGCTGGGGCCGAGGAGCAGGGGGACCCATTGACCTCCAGCCCCTCAAGTTTGCCGGAATCCCCAAGATCATGGTCAAGATTTCCAGATTTCCAGCCAAGAGCCTGCGGGGCACCCAAGGCTCAAGAGCTCAGGAGCTGGCACTCAGGTTCCAAGACCACTCCTCTTGCCGCCAGTTCAGGACAGCTGGTCGCCTAAGTCAGTTGGACTTTTGTCTGCAATTCAGGGCAGCCCCCACATCCTTGGCACCCCCACTGGGCACACATTTCCAGGGAAGCAACCTTTAGCAGGTCCACGGGAAAGGTGGAGGCAGGAGTCCCACCCCCCCCCCC